>NW_004955605.1:458504-469424 GCF_000276665.1 Chinchilla lanigera
CCTAGTTTGCTGAGGAATCTCCAAACTGATTTCCACAGTGGTTTCACAAGTCTGCATTCACAGCAGCAACAGAGAAGAGTTCCTATTTCTGCACAGCCTTGTCAACATTTGTTATTGGTTGATTTCTTAATGCTAGCCAGTCTTACTGGGGTGAGATGAAATCTCAATGTTGTTTTAATTTGCATGTTTCGAATGACTAATGATGTTGAACATTTTCTCATGTATTTATTTGCCACTTGTATTTCTTTATCTGAAAAGTGTATGTTCATCGCATTTACCCATTTTTGGATTGGGTCTTTGAATTTGGGAGGGGGTTGATTTTTTTTAATTCTTTATATGCTCTAGATAGAAAACCTTTGTCCGAGGGACAGTCAGCTAAAATTTTTTCCCAATGGGTTTTCTTTTTACTCTGCTTGCAATTTCTTTAGATGTGCAGAAACCTTTCAGTAGGATGAGATCACAGTTGTTGATTCCTTGAATTATTTCACGTGCTGTTTGTTTTGTTCATGAACTCTCTGCCTACCCCTGTGTCTTCAAGGTTTTTACCTACTTTCTCTTCCAATAGATCTAGTGTTTCTGTTTTAATATTGAGATCTGTGATCCATTTTGACTTTAGTTTGGTATATGGTGATAGACTTGGGTCTATTTTCAGTCTTTGGCAGGTGGCAAGCCAGTTTTTCCAGCACCATTTATTAAAGAGGCTGTCTTTCTTCCAGTGAGTTTGTTTGGCCCCTTTGTCAAAGATTAGGTGGCTGAGTGTGTTTTGGGTTGTGGCTGTTTCTTCCAGTCTGTTCCATTCATCCCCTGGTCTGTGTTTTAGCCAGTACCAAGTTGATTTTATGATAGTAGCTTTGTAGTATAATTTCAGGTCAGAGATTGTGATTCCACCTGACTTGTCTTTGTTTCCCTGGATTGCTTTTGCTATTCTGGGTCTCCTCTGTACCAAATGAATTTAAGGAATATTTTCTCTAGATCTGTGAGGTATGCTAATGGTAGTTTAATGGGAATTGCATTGAATCTGTACAATAATTTTGGTAGTATGTGCCATGCATTCATAATCTCAGTATCACCCACTCTAGATCCAGCCAGCTCTAAAATGCTCCACCTAAGAGGGCATGAGGTTTTGGGGGACATCTAGATACAAGCCATAACAATTAATACGGGGAACAGGTAAACATGTGATGGTGATGTATCTCACTACTGGTGGGTTAGCCATCCTTTGTTTAAGGTGTGTTACGGACTTCTCCAGTATAAAGTACCTATTTTCTCCTTTTTGTAATTAATGAATATTTTTGACCATTACTTTGAGATCATGTAATTACCCTGTTTCACCTTAAACTTTTGTCCACTAATTTTACCATCTGTTTGGTGATCATATTTCCAGGAAATAGTACTATGGTATTGCAATTGTGATTATTTGCTTTATTCTTTCTATATTTAATATTTGGACTTCTTTGTAAGGGAAATGTGTCCTTTCTCCCCCATTTATTTATATTATTATTACTTTAAGGATCTGTATTTTATTCTTTGAGTTCCCCGGGGGCTTCTCACTAAGCTATATACATTTCCCAGCCCTTTTAAAATTTTTTTATTTTTTGAGACAGGATCTTTCTAAGTCATTAAGTTGCCCAGGCTGGACTTGAACTTGTAGTCTTCCTGCCTCAGCTTTCCACAGTGTCGGGTTTACAGGCATGTGCCATCACTTCCGATGTCAAGAAAGACATTTTGATCTACTTCTAGGTCCCAAATCAGAGTCTGCTTGCTAGCATATTCTCCCTTTGTTTTTCAGTAAAGAGCCAGTGTTCCATGGAGGAAAAATGGCAGCAGGATGCATTTGATAGTTACTTGCTTGTCTTTAGCAGTGATCATGATCTCATACTTGCAGTGTTTGTTTTTTACATGAAGACATTCCAAGATACACAAGCCTGCTGCTGCCATGATTTCATTTCCTGTTTTTTGCGTTACTGTGTTCAACCATACTTGCCACCATAAGCCCGTTGACCCTTCAGCCTGTGGATCACCTTGAGCCTCTGGACCACCTTTGCCATCTGCTCTTCCCACACAGAGGACTCTCTTCTGTTGCACCCTGATCCCTCATTGCAATTCTTGCTCATTTGTTACCTCTTGGAGAGACCTTTCCTGACTACCCCATATGTAGAGTAGCATCCCCTTTGCTGTTGCTCCTTTTATTTTTCTTTATATCTCCTGTCATTATCTGATAAGTTTTATTACACACACACGCACGCACGCACGTTATGCTGTTGCTTAATTCCCTGATAAGAGCAAGGACTTTGTTCACACTGTGTTTCCTGCTTGAGACATTTGATACACAGTAGACATGAACTAAATATTGGTTGGATGAATGGGTATGGGTTTGGATCAAATGAATGCTAGGTTGTAGTACATATTTGAACGCTTTCACCAAACATTATTAGTTAATATTAAGGAAACGTGTTTCTCTTTTTCTCACTGTGTGGTAACTTTGCTAAATATGAAACTATGGTTTGTAAATCATTTGTTCATATATTTAATAATTGAAAACTCTGGGCCGGGATATAGCTCACTGGCACAAGCACCTGCCTGGCAAGTACAGGGACCCAAATTTGATTCCTAGTACCAAAAAACAAAAAAAAAAAAGAAAATTCTTTATTTATGTTGAATTAACATTTTTACTCCCATTATGTTTATATAATTAAAATAAATCTATTTCAAGTGACTGGACACATTTAAAATTTTTTTTTTTATAGCACAAAATTTACATTTAGCTCATTTTCATCTTCTGTTTTGGGGGTCTGTATTGTGGTTTTTATCATTGACAGCTCATGTGCCTCTGATTTGACCAAAGGTGGGTCCTTAATAGTAAAGCTTTTTGTGATCCTCCTTGCAATGTACCATCAAGCACCTTTACTCTTGGGGTTGCTGCTTGACTGTTTCCTGAAAGTCTGTAAATTCTTGTGGTCAAGAATTAGATACTGGTTATCTTTGCATTTCCAATCCCTTGGGCAATTTCTTAAAGGAGGATGTAATATATCATCAGTGAATGGAGACAAAAAGATCTATGTAGACTTTTTAATATGGCATTTTTCTATATTGCTGTGTATTTATGTTGTTTTTTCAAATCTTGGTGTAGGAGTAAACATGGAAGTACTAACTTCATTCCAGAACAGTTTTTGGACGATTTCATTGATCTTGTTATCTGGGGCCATGAGCATGAGTGTAAAATAGCTCCAACCAAAAATGAACAACAGCTCTTTTATGTATCACAGCCTGGAAGCTCAGTGGTTACTTCTCTTTCCCCAGGCGAAGCTGTGAAGAAGTGAGTAATTGTTACACATTCAAATAACATTTTTAACAATTCCTACCGGGGCTGGGGATTTAGCTCAGCAGCACAGCACCTGCCTGGCAAGCGCAATATCGTGAGTTCAATTCCTGGTACCGGAAAAAACAACAAAAAAGAATTCCTTCCTTTAACAGTCTGCTAGCCATCCCGTATGTTTGGGATACTGGCAGAATAAACAGATTTATTTACAAGGGTTAGTCATTTTATGTAGTTTTACTGTTTTCCTGGATGTTAATCCATTTTCTATAAGACAGCATCCAGTTGGTGTTAATGATCTTGCTGCTTGTTAAGCAGATTCAAGACTAATGTTTCTATTTATTAAATTTCAGATTAGATGCTATATAGATGATTACTAACTTCGCAAAGTGCAATTATAAACCAGTTACCAGAGAATTACTTAGTTTTGATTTCCCTTTGTTGTGAATGCAATACTATAGTACAGTGATGGCAAACCTTGTAGCGCTTTCAGTGATAACAGCCACCTGTGGCACATATGTCATAGGTTTGCTCCCAGTGGTATAGGATATCTAATTTCTTTTAATTCTATAGCAAAATGATGTATTTTTAAAAAGAAGTTTATAGAGATTAAACTCAATTTTATAATGGGTTTTTGCCTTTTGAATTTCTTCAAGTTCTGATTGCTGTAGTAATAGTTTTAAAATTGGGTGTGGTGGCGCATGTGTATAATCTCAGTACTTGGAAGGCTGAGGCAGGAGGATGACTGTGAGTTTGAGGCTAGCCTGGGCTGATAGGTAAGACCAGCCTGAACTACCTCGTGGGACCTTGTCTCAGGAAAAAAATAAAAATAGTTGTAAAGATTACAGCAGTCGGATGTGTGCTTGTTGGGTTTCTTAATAACATTTTAGTGTACTTGTTAAGTCTGTTTTCCATTAGAAGACAGTGTATTTGTTTAGATAGCAAAAATGATGAATGAATGAATATTATTCTGAAGAATATTCTCATATAATAACATTAAGATTAAACTGCCCAAAACATTTATTTTTAAGAGTATGATTTTATAAAGATATATCTTGTAGAAACTGAATTTAGCAGTAGGATAGCTTTTATTTGTACATTTCCTGAGGAAATTTATGTCCTGACTAAGCTTTCAATTTTTTCCCATTTTAGACATGTTGGCTTGCTGCGTATTAAAGGAAGGAAAATGAATATGCACAAAATTCCTCTGCAAACAGTGAGACAATTTTTTATGGAAGACGTTGTTCTGGCTAATCATCCGAACATTTTTAACCCAGATAATCCCAAAGTAAGCCAAGTCATACAGAGCTTCTGTGTGGAGAAGGTAACCTTTTATATAAAGTCAGTGAGATCTACTTTGGCCAAGAAAATATTTTCCTTCAATTAAATAATATAATGTAGGAAAGCTCTTACCTGTTTATTCCATTCTCATGAAATGAATAGTAAGGTATGTGTTTTTCAGGAAATGAGTTAGTGTCAAAGATATTTTTTTTTTCTTTTACAGTCGTTCAATAGAGGAATGTGAGGTACAGAAAAAAACTCTTGGTTCCTTTCTTTTAAAAAACATAGCACTACCTTTTCTTCCTTATCCTGATTTGTCAATTGCTTCATCTTACTTACATAAAACAGACAGTGATATTGATTGGGGATGGGAAGATACTGTAATATTTGATTCTACTGTACTCTGAGAGCTACCTTTAATAAGTTATTTGCTTTGCACTCTGTGCCTTTAAGCGTAAGCCTGTACCTCTCCATGCAGATTGCCACCCCTAAACCTCAGTAGAAACTCTAGCACCCCTACTGAATTTGGTGAGTGCATTTATTAGTACATAGTTGAGTACCATAGTCACATTAATTGCTGACATTTATTGTTCTTACCCTTTTCTGCATTACATTTTATTCTCATTAAAAAACATATAATGCAGTAATGATGATAGTGATTGTGACTGCTTGTGTAGTGTGCATTATTGAAGGCATTTTGCATTTAATCTATTGAATAGTGTTGTAAGTACGTAAGTTCTACCATTCTCATTTGTTGTTATTTTGCAGCTTTAGCGATAGAACTCAAGGATCAGAAACTTGCACATATTAGGCCACTGCTATGCCACTGAGCTATACCCACAGCCCTAGCACATACATTTCAGCTACAATGAGCTGAAGTTTAGCTAACGTAAGTTGTCAAGTGGCGTGCTTTGTGAACGATGTAGCTTGCATTAAAAGCATGCTGGATTCAAGGTGACCAACTCCAGGAACTCAAACTTAAAATGAGATTGTGAGTTTCTCTGTTTTTCTGTCCAGTTCTCTACCACTCTGGTGGTTTCTTTGTTAAGCATCATTATAAGGAAGACATTCTTTTTTTTTTTTTTTTGGTCCTTTTGAGACAGTGTCTCGCTATGCAGTTCAGGCTGGCTTTGAGCTCACTTTGTAGTGCAGGCTGGCCTCGGACTCACAACGATTCTCCTGCCTCAGCCTCCGGAGTGCTGGGATTACAGGTGTGTGTCACCACGCCCAGCAAGGAAGACATTCTGGTATGATGGCCAATAGACTTAACAGTATCCATTCACCCAGAAGAACTGTTTGTCTTGGTACCAAATTAATTTTGAACATTCAGCTTTATAGAGCTGAGGTCGTATATGCATCTCAAAACCCAATCCCTAAAATCAGGCAGGTGGAAAATGCATGGATTGATTCTATGCTGATGGCACCCAGAGCCGACACATGTGCCCTTCTCTGGAGTAACCCTAGAATTTCTCAACCTTGGCTTAGTTGACACTGTGGGTAATTTTTTGTTGTGGGTAAGGTGTTTAGTAGTATCCTCCCTGGCCTCTCCTTGTTAGATGCCTGAAGTTGCCTTCTCTCCCAACCATGACAAACCAAAAAACCCAAACCCAACTTTGTCAGGTGTGCCTTTGGGGCAAAAATACCTCTGATTAAAATCCACTGGGTGGCTTCTACCTAAATCCCATGGACTTGGAATGGCCACATAAATACAAAGAGGAGAATGGGTGCTAGTAATAGCAAAAGTACTAAGAGTCTATTTAGACATGCGGACACGTGCATGAACTCATTACCTCTGCTCTCTATTGTGTTTCTTTTACTGACTTCAGTATTGACATAGTGTTAGCAAACCTATGGCATATGTACTGCTGTGGGCTCTTTGTATCATTGAAAACTCTAAAAGGTTCACCATCACTGGACTAGGAGAGCATATGCTTATATCTCTGTGCTATCCAGTGTGGTAGTCATTAACACATTTCACTTCTTACATGTAATTAATTACATTGCATTAAAAAGCCACTTCCTCCCTGTACTAACCACATTTCTACTGCTCTGTATCCATCCACTTGTGGTTCATGGCCACCATACTAAATACTGTAGATGGAAAAACATCATCACTGAAAGTTGTGTTGAACTGTGTTGTAGATAGTTTAAAAGAGAAGATTATAAACTTTTAGATTTGGAGAGATCTGAGGACAGAAACACTGGTTTTATGATTGTTCCTGACAGAACTAAGTTATAAGGAGGGGCCATACTAGACAGAATCTTTATCACAAGAGGGTCCATGTATAATAATTAGATCTTCAGCAGGCAAACAACTCTAATTGTTAAAAGTTGTGTTGGAATTAAAATCTGACTTCTTACAATTGAGTTTTCACCTCAGGAGCTAGATAGTATAAAGTTGTTTGTTTTCTTTTAAGAGCAGAATATATTTACTTTGGGAAAGAAAGCTTCTGTCTGAGAGAGAGACAGAAGGGGCCCAGAGTGGGTTGGCCAGTGTAAGTGTTTTTGTCCTTAGATCTCCTCCAAGTCCATGATTTCATAATCTTATCCACCTGTAGCATGAGACAGCATCATATATTTGAAAGAATTTGTCATATTTTCTTTTAGCATGAACTCTTCCGAAATAAATAACCAAAAATCTTTTGTTCATGGACTCTTACATATTCTATATGAAACGGCTGAAAAAACTAGGTTTATTTGCTTTTAAGTTGAGGGAAGTGCTATTGAAATATGAATAGACTATTGGAGCAGAAACAGTGTTTTGTATTTTCTTTTAAAAGAATCACTTTAGCAATTGAGAAATTACTAAGAACAAAGGGAAAACATTACTAGTGGGAGTATTATAAGAAGGTAATTTAAAAAGATATAAATGACCTAGGAAATAAAGATGACCATATAGTTCAGGAAAACCCGTAGGATGGGAGTGTAAGTTATTATTTAGGCAGTTTAAACTAAACTAAATACTTTTTTAAGTCTTTGTTTTTCGTTTGTTTGATTGGTTGTTTGTTTTTCTTTCTTTGAGATTGAAGAAATGCTTGAAAATGCTGAACGGGAACGTTTGGGAAATTCTCGACAGCCGGAGAAACCTCTTATACGACTGCGAGTAAGTCCTGCTGACATAAAATAAAAGTGTGTTAATTTTCAACGTATAGTATACTAATGTACAGTTTATGTCAATTATTTGAAAAGTAGGAAGGCAGTTGATTATAGTAATAAGAGCATCACTATTGGAGATAAAACAATATGCTTGTAAGGATTTGATTTAATTTTGGTATTCATATTTCTTTCATTTTCTAAATAATTTGTTGTAATAAATAATAGATTGGTTGAAACCTCTGACTTCCTCTTTACTCTCCCTTCTTATTCCACTGGAGGTAGCTCGCCTTTCTTGCAGTTTCTTTTTTTTTTTTTTTTTTTTTTTTTAAAAATAAAAGGAGGAAAACATTAACAGACAGACAACCTTTTACAGAATAGCAAAAGAACAGTACAGACAATACAGAGTTACAAAGTGGTAGGAAATTAACAATGCTTGTTGTATTACATATTGATATCTTCAAAGTGGTTTCTCATGAAAACAAATAGAGACATGCAGTATTGATCAATCAAGGACTCATTGACAGTTTCTTTCAGCAAAGAAATAGAAGACAGTAGAACAACTATGTTAACTATCCTGTATATATGTACATACAAAATTTCTCCTTCCCTTCTTGCAGTTTCTTAAACATATAAGACATTCTTAGCTTTCTCAGGTCTGCTCGGATACTGCCCCACTGGGACTTGCTCTCACAAAGGACGCAGAGCCATTCATTCCCCTGAATTCTGCTGATGTCACTTAACCTTTTCCTTTTTCTTTTTCATAACAAATTCTCCTAATTACCATATGGAATTTGTTTATTTAGGTTATTGTTTGAATTGTTTCCTGTGCCCATAAATCCATGTATTTTTCCCATTGTGAAAAAACTAGTAAGAACAGACCATTTATTTGCTGCTGTGCTTTTTTTCTTCTATTCCTTCTCTGTTGTTCTCATTATCTGGGTTTGATTCTGGTCCTACCACTGATTGTGTAACCTTGAGCAACTTGTTCATTGGTTTGTATTTTTTAAATTTTTGAGATACAAATGAATTAATGTCTGGGAGACAGGAAGTAATCCAATCCCTTTCCCTCTCCTACCAGCATTGCTGTAGCTGAGCCCTTGTCACTTACTGGACTGCAGCTAGCTGTGGCTTTCTCCTGGGCCCTACACCCAGTTCCCCTCACCTCATCAGTTGCCTTTCCTCCACAGTAATGCCAGAGGGTTTGCAAAGCAGTCCTGGGTGTTTTTCCTGCTGAGAACAGCTCAGTGATTTCCGAGCACTAACAGGAACAAATCAAACCTTTTTAGGATCACACTCAGCTATTTATAGGACACGACTTCTTCCTCTTAGGCGTACCTGAACTCCAGTCATGTTGGACTAAACTTCCTTGTCCCTGTGCCAGGTGGAATTATTTCATTTGTACCTTCTCCGTGCTGCCCCTGCAGTGTGCCATGTGCTTCCTTCCTCCTTGCTTTGTATCTCGTTCGGCAGCCACTTAAACCCTTCCTCCCGGAGAAGCCTTACTGGGCCTCCTTCTCAGTTAGTGCTTCTCCTTTGTGTCCCCATTCTCCTCTACACATACCTCTTATTGCACTGTTGATGTTCTGCTTGCAGTTAGTTATTTACGTTTGTTTTTGTGGTCAGCTTGTGAACTTTTTGAAAATCTATGTTGTGTACTATTTATAGTTATATCCCTAACCCTTAGCAGAGTGCCTAGAATGTTGAAGACACCCAATAGTTTGTTTAATGAGTGAGTTTTAAAACTCTTGGGAGCAGAAACTACAGATAAAACTAGGCTGCAGTAGTCAGGCATTTTGGAGAGACCCAGTAGCGTTAGCATTTAGGATTTTGTCTTTTACAACATGGCAGCTGTGGAGAAGGTCTGGATGGTACAGATATGGTTGTTTTAGGAAAACAAAATGGTCCTCATTGGGGCAAAGATCCCATGTTTCTCATCTCTCTGCCTGATACTATTAGAACTAACCAAGCAGGTAGCAAGTTGACATCATTTTTCCTAAATTCAGTAAATTTTTAGTTCACTCATGAAAGAAAAGAACAGATATGTCATGTAAATAACATCACAAAAATGCCCTTCAAAAATTTGAGGACCCAAATGAAGTCATGAATTCGTTGAACAAATCTTACTGAGTACCTTCTGCCAATGACTGCTGAGGGATGAAGTGGTGCTAAAACACAGACAAATCTTTGAACTTGCCGGGTTCATAAGAAGCGGAGGACCGAGGAGAAGTACGGAACAAGCAACTGTCACATAAAGCACTGGAACAGAGAGGGCTTACCAAGTGGTGCTGAGTGTGGTGTTGCATATGGTGGAGCAGAGTCAGGGGAGAGGGTCCTCTGCACAAGCTGATATCTGCTGGTTTCAGCATGCTTTGAGATCAGCTAGTGTAGGAAAATGATTATCTCCTTGGGGCTGGGGATTTAGCTCAGTGGCAAAGCGCCTGCCTCCGAGTTCGGTTCCCGGTACCGGAGAAAAACCAAAAAAAAAAAATAAAAAAAATGATTATCTCCTTGAAGGAAAGGTAGTGTTTCTCTTTGGAAAAGTCTGCCTACCAGTAGAGACTTTTTTAGGAAGAGCCTGCCTTGAGTGAGATTGTTAGTTCCAAAGAATACTGTGTTGTGAAGGTAACTGTTCCAGGTTTCCAGACTTGATACTTTCCTACCTAAATGCTCCTAGCATTTGTCCTTGTCCATTGTGAAGACACAGCGAATGCCAGCAAACCAGCTCCTCCAAGTCTGGTGTTGTATTCTATTAGGTGTTATCCTCTTGTTTTGAAAGTTTAGAAGTTTGTCTGGAAACTCCACCTCCTTTTTTCAGATGGTATTCCTGGTAGGTACCTAGACTATTATCATTGTCATAGGACATGAAATCATTCTAATATTCTCAAAATTCTTGATGTGACTTGATTCTTTTGAATAAGATATTTTGCTTAAGTTTATAAACTTTCCAAGTATGTTATCTTCTCAGGATAAATGATATAATAGCATCATGATCTTTAAAATTTATGGTAGAACATTGATTTCTAAATTTACAAGTATTGAACATAAACACTATAAATACCAAAGAATGAGTGTGTTTCTCAAAAATTGGCAAATTGTTGTTTCCTAGCCTCTATAAGTTAATCTGTTCTTCCAGGTGGACTACAGTGGAGGCTTTGAACCTTTCAGCGTTCATCGTTTTAGCCAGAAATTTGTGGATCGGGTGGCAAATCCAAAAGACATTATCCATT
>NW_004955605.1:469899-486164 GCF_000276665.1 Chinchilla lanigera
CAGTGTTTTAAAACAGTGCTACTGACTAATAACACGGATTACTATATGTCATTAATGTTCAGAAAATATACTTTGAGATTTTGCATTATTATTTTAATTTGAGAGTGTACAATGGTGTAGGAAGGCTTTTGAAGTAAGTTTTCTATAGTTTGATGTTTTGATGATCCAGGTAGTTAATTTCCAATTAAAATTTTTATAAAAACAAATTGTTCTTTTCTAACATTTATAAAACGAGGTCCTTGAATGAAATACTGATTTTTTTCATAAGAAATATCAGTTAAATATAGAGGCTCTTATTGTAATTAAGAGAATTTTCATATGAACAGATGGCTCTAGTAAGTCACCCTGGTTTTATTAGCTTAGATTTAATTATTTGTTTCCTGCTGATGGTTTTCTTTCATTGTGTACCCTTTTCAGTTCCTTGAAACATCATGCGTGTAGTATTTAACAAATTTTTTTTTTTTTTTTTTTTTCCCTCCGATACTGGGAACCGAACTCACGACCTTGCGCTTGCCAGGCAGGCGCTTTTGCCGCTGAGCTAAATCCCCAGCCCCTTCGTGTAGTATTTAGAAGAGAACTATACTCAATGGTCTGAGTGAGGAGGATTGCAAGTTCTAGGCCAGTGAGGGCAACATAGCAAGACTTTTTCAAAACAAGAAAAAAATAAGTGTGGGCATGTAGATCTTTGGTTCAGTGTTTCCCTAGCAGGCATGGGACCCTAAATTCAATCCCTGGTACCAACAAAAAAGAAAACTACAGTATATACTTTCTTTAAATCTGTTGCTAGTGTATTTCCTTCTAACAATCCTTTTTTTGATTCAACTTATATTGCTCAGTAGAAGCAGTGTCACTTTTGCAGTCTTACTGGACATTACTGTGTTCTGCATTTCCTGTTGTTTTGGCCAACTCTGCTAAGACCCTCTGCTGTTTAGCATTATCTGTAAAATAAGAATAATAACTGTGCTGGCCTCAGGATTGTTGTGAGGCCTAGATGATGTACTTAGTGTTAATAGTCTTGACACTATCTGGCAAAGTAAAAAAGTACTAATCATACTTATGAAGTAATATTAACTCTCCTGCTTGAAATTCACATAAGATTTTTGTGAATTTGGCAAGAGACACTGAATGTTGTGCCTCTTGACCTTCTACATACTTTTGTACATACTTTCTACATACTTTTCCTGATGGAAATGTTTTTCTCCTTCGTTTACTTAGTGAATCTTACTCCTTCTGCAGTTCCTGACTCAAATGATAGCTGGATTGGATATCTGCACAGGACATTCAGCCTTCTTGAAGAATTAACTGCTTTGTGTGTCATATCCCCTGCACTCACCACCTTGTATTGTCATCATTTGTTCTCATGCTCAGGGAACTATCTTTTTCATCATTGTACTTTTGTTTGTTTTTTAAAGACAGGGTCTCACTATGTAGTTCAGGCTGATCTTGAACTCACTTAGCCCAGGCTGGGCTCAAACTTGCTGCAGTCCTCCTGATTCAGCCTCCTGAGTGCTGGACTTGCAGGCATGCGCCACCATACTGAGTTTCATCGTTGTATTTTAATACCAGATCCTCATACCTGCTAGACACTTAACATTCATTTACCACAGAAGGGATCTCAGCAGACAAATCCTAGATCCAGTGTTTCCTGACTTCCTCCCGTGTGTTCTTTTTGTTCCGTCCTGTTGGTTTTTTGAGGGCAGAGAATCATCCTTTGTAGGAATGCAGCAAAAGTGCTTTAAGCACATGTCCTTTGTCTTACGCAGTGTTGAAAAAGTAGTGCTCAAGTGCTGAGATCCAGTTGAGTTACAGTGTCTATTGCTTCTTTGGGGACATTCTTGAGTAAACTGGCTTGTTGACTATTTTGAACTGTGGCTGTATGGTGGTACCATGTGTGACGCTCAGTGCCACCACCTCGTCTCAACCCAAGGCACTGGCAGTTTCATCCCCAGTTGCTTTTGTATTATTAGTATGAACATTCACACAATGAAAAAGGCAAAGTCATTGTAGTAGTATCATGAAAATTGTTTTGATTTGACACTGTATTGTCAGTGGTTTGCATGGGAATAGATTTAATAAAGGACATATAGTTTAAGGGATTATTCTATAATCGCCCAGAAAGTCAAATGCAGAGGACTACAGGATCTCTTTCCCAAGCTACAGACCCAAAGAATCCAGCCAAGGGCCTGGATCCCACAGCAGTGTCTCCAGTGAGTTCAGCCAGTCCTAGAGCCCACAGGAACATCTCATGCCAATCTACATCAAGGATCTGCTCTGTGAAGGCTCCAAGGCCAGTCATGGAAGCTAGAAAGTCTGTACAGGCAGGGTGAAGGATCTGTGATAGAGCCAGGAAATAATGCTCAAAATGAAGGTCAGAGCACTCCGGAAGAGAACCGCAACCATCCCTGGCCACAGCGAGGACCTGAGCTCCTCCTCCAAGAACAACCAAGTTGTATCAGGAAAAAAGCCAGCCACTGCTAGATTGAGGAGAATGAACAGCGTGATCTTCCCCTCCCATTCTCCTACACTATTCCAGCAACAGTCAGATATATCTTCCATGCCTAGAACCATGCTGACTCAGTTCATCTGGGCGTTCCCACTCAAATTGACCGTTAATTAATCCACCATAGGTGTACTCCCTGAAAAGGCCCACAGGAGAAACTCTCCCTGGAGTGTGGGAAGGGAATACTGACAGTGGGAGAGAGCGACTCTTAGCAAAGATGCCCTCTTTTTGCCTGAAAGTACTGTGTGGAGCAAGCTGGAATTGGTAGCTTGGCCATTCCTACTCTAGTGACAGCGAGCTGCAGTGAGCTTGGCTGATTTAACATAACAGAGGCTGGGTTTTTTGGTTGTTGTTTTTTAAGATAATTTTTGTTTTTTTTTTTTCTAGGAGATGAGATTAACTTTGGGAAGCTTATCACAAAACCTACAGAAGGAACAACTCTTAGGGTAGAGGACCTTGTAAAACAGTATTTTCAAACTGCGGAGAAGGTAATGTCTTAGAGTTTATATTTTGAATAATGGCTATGTTATGATAATAGATTCTAATTTAGGGCATGAGTAATTGGCTAATTTAAAATGAACCATTTTGGCTGGTCGTGGTGGTACACTGCTGTAATCCCAGCACTTAGGAGGCTGAGGCAAGAGGATCACTGTGAGTTGAGGCCAACCTGGGATACAAAGTGAGCTCAAGGCCAGCCTGAACTGCATAGCGAGACTCTGCCTCAAAAAAGAACAAACAAAAACTCTATCAATGTTTCTATGAAGTAAGTAGGGTGACATTTAGTTATATTCGTTGTACATCAACAAAAATTAGGGTGGGACTAGTGGCACTTTCCTGTAACCCCAGTACTTGGGAGGCTAAGGCAAGATTGCTGAGAATTTAAGCCAGCCTGGGCCACATAGTATGCTCAAGGTTAGCCTAGCCTACATAGTGAGATCCTGTCTCAAGACCCAAAATGATGATGATGATGATGATGATGATAAAAAAAAAAGAAGAAGAATAGTGCTCAGTTAATGTTATATTATTAGTGTAACTTACTGTTCTCTTTTTTAATTCTACTTAAAGGTCTTAATGCAGAATTTGATTATTTGAATGTAATTTCAGAATTACTTTACAAATCCAGCCAACCAATTATGAAGCTATTCAAACTATCGGGATATATGTCACACTAACTTTCTCTAGTTGTGCTTATTTGAAACAGCACAAATATCTTGCAGTTTTCTAGGTTAGAAATCTCTCCCAGGTCTCATTGGACTGAAATTGAGGTATCAGCACAGCTGTGTTTTTTTTTTCTGGAAACTCTAAGGGAGAATGCATTTCCTTACCTTTCCTAGTCTCTAGTGGTGCCTACATTTCTTGACTTTTAGTTCCCTTTCATCCATCTTCAAAGCTAGCAGTGTTGTGTCTGTGACCACTTTCCCACATATATTTCCCCTGGGCTCCCTTCTGCCTACTGTTTCCCTTCGCTGGATTCACCTGAAGTGTCCCTGGTAATCTCTATTTTACAGTCAGCTGATGAGACGCCTTGATCCTATCTGTAATTGTAATTCCCGTTCATCATGTGACATATTCACAGGTCCCAGAGATTAAGACTTGGATGTCTTTAAGGGGAAATTATCTTTCCTGCCAATATAATGGTTTAACCTGAACCCTAAATCAGCAGCAGCCATTTGTAGACTATGTGTCCCAGCCATTTATGTCTCGCATCATCTGTTCCTGACTCCCCTCCCTTTTCTTGATGTAACTTTTCTTTTTCTGATCCTTAATTTTTATCAGGAGGCTTAACTACTGTCTAGCAGTTTGTTCCCCCTCCCTCTTACATAACTGGTTAACTTCTTTATCTTTTTCTCTGATAACTTTATCCTGTAATTTGCCTTGCTCTTCATCATTATTTTATAATTAGATACTATTTCTGCATCTAATGGTTTGCATCTCTTTTACAGAATGTTCAGCTCTCACTACTAACAGAAAGAGGGATGGGTGAGGCTGTACAAGAATTTGTAGACAAGGAAGAGAAAGATGCCATTGAGGAGTTAGTGAAATACCAATTGGAAAAAACACAGAGATTTCTTAAAGAACGTCATATTGATGCCTTAGAAGATAAAATTGATGAAGAGGTGAGTAACTAATTTTGGTGTATAGGTATGTTTTGGACAATGTGTTCTTGAGAATACCTCTGGAAATCCCCCCCTACTGTTACTTAACCTCTGTGGTTTGTTTAGTTTCCTCATCTATAAAAATGAGGATTAAATTAGAAAATTTCACAAAGTAGCTAGAACAGAGTCTTACATATAATTATGAACTACAGTACTCAGTATCTACTGAAAGGTTTTGTCTTTTTGACACAGGGTTTAACTAACTCTCTGTGCCTCAGTTTTCTCATCTATAAAATGGAGATAATAATGGAACATCCTTCAGTGGTGTTGCAAGGATTAAAAGAATTAGTACATGGAAAGTCCATACAATACTGCCTGACACACTGTACCTTCTCCGTGTTTACCATAACTCACGTCCCATGTATGAGTGGCAGGACTTTCAACTGGCTTCATATTGCTTGCAGCACTGTTACATGTTTATCATCTTTTTAAAAGATTATTTCTGTGTGTGTTGCCTCCCTAATCATAACAAACATAGTGATGGTTCCATTTAAAAAGCAAACCCAACTCTACATTCCATTTCCCTGTAGCTACTGCTGTTTCTTTACCCTTTGTATATGGCAGAATTGCTGCAGTGTTTCTGCTGTTTGCTGCCCTAGTTTGTCTCCGTTTTTCTCTGATGCCTGTCCGTTCAGGCCTCTGACCCTGTCCCGGTGAAGCTGCTCTCATCAAGGTAACCAGTCACTGCTGCTGCTGCCCACTGTCAGTCAGTCTCCAGACATTCTTCTGTTGACTTCTTCGACTCCACTCTTAGGCTCTTTCCTGCCTTATTGGCTGCATAGTCTCACTCTATTCTTGCTTCCTCTCTCCAGCCTCTTAAACTGGAGTCCCAGAACTCCGTCTTTGGACACCTCCTTCATCTAGACAGCCCTTCTTGTAATCTCATCCAGTGTCCTGTGCGTGGCAGGCCTCTCCCGTCAGCTGCAGGCTTCCCTTGCTAACAACCTGCTAGACATGTTTAATTACAAAGAGTTCCAGGTTGCATGACTGATGCTCACACCCTGCTTTCGGGCCTGCGCTTCCTGTAGGAGTAGCATTCCTCCCTTGCTGTGGCCCAGAACCTCGATCCTCACTGCCCCCTGTCATTCTGTGGTCTGGTCCTGACTGTAAAAAGTCCTCTGGGCTCCTCTGTTAGTGTGCGCCATATCTCGCTGCCTCTTACCACCTTCATCGCTGCTCTAAGGCACTGTTATTTTTCATGTGGGTTTTTCCAGTGGCCTCCAAATGGATCTCCCTGCTCTTCCCTTTTCCCTTCTACCCATCCCCTCTCCGTTTCAGTCTTCAGTTCAGCTGTCCAGTGATCCTAACATTTCAGATCTAGTCACTCTTGCCTTTAAAAACTCCTTATCACTGTTTGCAAGGCTTTATTCTTTCCAGGTTTCTGTTGTTTCCTTACCTTCATGTCTGCTCCAACCCCAGTGACCTTGGTGTTTTCTTAAACATAAGAGACATACTTTTCCCCAGTACCTTTACACATATTTTTTCCTGTGGGTGGAATGATTTTTCCTGTGTACTGACATGGTTCATGTCCCACCTCTTAAGGTCTTCACTTACATATGAGCTCAGTGAGGCCGTTGTGGTCATCCTATTCAGCTGCAACTTCTCCTTAACACTTCTTGTCCCTTTTTCCACTTTACTTTTCTCTGAGCACTTACCTTTTGCCAAGATTGCCACCTGCAGATATTTGAAGGGACACACAAGATTCCTGGGAACAGTCACTTAAGGATTGTATTTTAAGGCAGAGGGTAAAAGAGTACAGTAAGAAGACTACAGGCAGGCATTGGGATCTTAGGGACACCTAGACGTAGCTTCCTAAGTCTGTATTTGCAAACAGTGGTTCAGGTGTTGAACACCAGGATCTGTACAGAAATTCCCAGGGAGTCCTTTTATGCCCTGTGGCCACATAATCATAGTCATGCAAGTTGAAACCATCAGTACACAAACTGACCCTGGAGATGCCAGAGACTTCTCAGGGACAAACTGTAACATGATCCTTTTTGCCTTATAAAATATAACTTTAATTTTGTCATTGACTGACCTCCCTCCCGGATTCTCACTAGATTGTAAGCACCATGAGAGCAGTTTTTGACTACTTTCATATTTCCATTTCTGATAGTAGCACCTTGTACATAGTAGTTGCTAGATAGTTAAATTATATAGTTATTAAATAACTGTAACTGCATTGTCAGAGCCTTGTGAGCAGGAAACATTGAAAAAGAAGCTGGTAGTATTCCTGTTGGTTCCAGAGCCATGGTTAGCCAATGTTCAGTAGTTGACTGTTGAGAAAAATCGATCAGATACCATTTTAGAGAGCCTCCTGGGTATCTTGCAGCCAGGTGTACCAGAGTGATTTGAGCAATATAATAAATGTTTGAAGCCTCATAGAGAAGAGATACTTATTTTTAGCTATTTTACTGAGGTACAGTCCCCATAGCATATTAGGATTGCTTTTCCTTTGCAGTCTGACATTGTTTTTCAGTGGCATAGAACATTTTGGCAGCAGGTAATGTAATTTTGCCTAGAGCCACTATTTTTTACAACATATTTCTGGTATTTTAATGTAACTGGGAAAAATAGAATTTCTTTCTTTAGTCATTCTTTTATAAGACAAACTATAGTTAGATTTCTAAGTTTTATGTTATGCTAAGAAACATTTCTTGATTTATAGTGCACTATTTTGTATTTGTATAACCAGGATGAGTAACATGTTTGCAATTTACTCTGTCATGGTTTAGGTACGCCGTTTCAGAGAAAGCAGACAAAAAAATACCAGTGAAGAAGATGATGAAGTTCGAGAGGTAATTTTTCTGCTGTAAATTCCTGTGCTCATGTGAGCATTTGTTAAATTACAGTAACTAGTGTGTTTGTCTAGAAGTCAGTCCACAATTGTCAGGTAGGAGCAAGCAGAGGTTGGCTAAGGAAAGCTGCCTTCGATTTATTTCAATTGAGCCTACATGTGTTCTTGTCATTATTCTGTTTTGATTTTGCTCTTGTGTAGAGCATTTGTTGGGGGGGACATTTATAAAAGTCACTCTTTTTAATTAAAAGAATATCTAGTTGCTATTTTATGTAAAATAAACTCGTGCCCTATTGAGGTAGCATAATTTTAGGCAAAAAAAGAAATTCACTGCTTTGATTAGATGTGCTACTGTAGGTAAAAGTAGAATTTCCATGCCCATTCCAAAATGTTAAAGTTAACTTGGACACCATCCTCATTTGTTTCTTCTATCTCTTTGCATGTTGGGAGCGAGTTAAGAAGCATTTACTAAAGTTTTGTGCCTCTATCTTTGCTGAAATATTTTTTCTTGTTTTCTGATGGTCTTTAATGTTTCATGAGTATTATCTAGTAGTTAACAGTTATATAAATTATTTACTCTTAGTGGGGCGTGGTGGCGCTCTCCTGTAATCCCAGCACTCAGGAGGCTGAGGCACAGGAATCCTTGCAAGTTGATGACCAGCCTAAGCTACAAAGTGAGCTCAAGGCCAGCCTGAACTGCATAGCAAGACCCTGTCTTAAAAAGATAAAAAAAGAAGTATTTACTTTTGGGTTTTTGTCTTACTTTCAAGTAGCAGATATTTTTCATACCTATGGGTTGACATTCTGCTTTTAGTTAAAAATATTAATATGAAAAAGCTATGGTCTGTGTCCACAAGATATTCTCAGTTTTGTAAGTGAAAGACGTGTCAAAAAATACTATTTACTGATTCCTTTTTTATAGATCTTCCTACTTTAGCCCCCTTCTGAGTAATGACGATTATAGGCAAGTGTCATAACTCCCAATTGTGCTGTTGACAGACTTATTTTTGGAAGTTAAGGGGAAGAAACAATAGTAGGGGTCCCAAACCACATTTATTACATTTGTATTCATCTTATAACGTGCTCCTAAAGGAAAACAGAGCTTGCCAAATGGTAAAAATGTATGCCAGAAAGAAATAGTTCCTGGTTCTTGAATCATCTGGTTTAATATTGATTAACTTTATCAATTTAGCATCACATTTCCTTATGGCTTCCTTATGGATCCTTTGTGTTTCAAGCTACAGACCTCAGTTTTCTATTAATCTTTTGAAAGGATAAGAGTAAGGGCTGAGGGTATAACTTAGCATTTGTGTGGGGCTCTGGGTTCAATTTCCAGCACTGTTAATAGAAATGTGAACATTTTATAGAAAGAAGGTGGGAAAATACATGACATATTTCAAATGAGAGTCTTTCAGAGCAAAGAATGATGAGTTTAGATATGTAGCTGGAAGGCTTGTAGGTAACCAGGGCTTCCTAGTTACCATTTCTCAGGCCTTCGGCTCTTTTTATATGTGTATCTATTTAAGAGATGATTTCTGTTTTTCTAATTACATAAAACTATTTTAAAAGGCACACCATATATAATTTGTAATATTCAAGACTAGTAAAGAAAACAAAAGCACCTTAAAATTTCACCACCCAAACATAACAGCTGTTTTTTCTAAGTTTTCCTTGTTTATTAAGAGCCCATTGTAAAAAGTACTGGATTAAGGGTGATTGTCAATTTTTCCACAAGTTCTGATTTTTTGATTCTGTTAAATTCAGTTTTTATGACCCTTCCTAGAAGGTGATGTTGTACATGTAGCATTGTAAATTGGTCTGACACGTAGTAAGTACTGACTGATTGTAGGGTGGTTCCCCTTTATGTTTTTGTGGTGCGATTAGTGAGGAGTAACGACGTAGATGGACAGTGTTGACTGTTGTTAGGGTGCTGCACTCTCCACTGCTGAGTACTTTCCCGCAAACCCCACATCCAGGCCATGAGCAGAGCCCGCGCACTCAGACCCCAGTCGGAGGACTCTGCTTCTGCCTTCAGTGCTGATGACCTCATGAGTGTGGATCTTGCTGAACAGATGGGAGACGACTCTGACAACAGCACCTTGGCAGCACCCAGCAGAGGCCGAGGCCGAGGCCGAGGGCAAAGAGGAGGCCGAGGGCAGGGCTCGGCCCCCCGAGGAGGGTCTCAGAGAGGCGGAGGTCAGCGCTGTACACTGTCTTTTGCACACTTCCCACTGGGAAGCTGAGTTGGAAATGAAGGATTGCGTCTTGTACTCAGAATTGAGCTGTGAAGTTTTGTTTCTAAGACACAGTTTTTAAAAATTTACTTTTAATTTGAAGATAACAATTTGCAATATAGCAACCATTGTTGAATTCTTACCATCTTGTTCAGTGAAGCTCTGTATCATTTCTAATGGTTTTTTTTTTTTAATTATTTTTTATTCTCTTTAATTGTTTGATCAATCTTGCATTCTTACATCTGGTAATCTGAGCAACCTCGTTGAAGATAACCGTATGTAATAAATTCCTATCATCTTGTTTTGCAATCCTGTAGTGGTTTTTTGGGGGGTTTTTTTTGTTTTTTTAATCCTGTAGTGTTTTATTGTTTTTGTGTTGTTTTGTTTTTGTCTTTGTTGTTATTTTATTTTCTTTCTCTTTAAACTAAAAATTAAACAAAATATTTTTATACTGCACAAAGTCTTTAATACAGTTCTAACATGCACCTTTGACTTAAAAGAATTTTGAATGGCCACTTGCAACATAGGGTTTTGATTGTTCATAACCCATATTTTTAAATACTTCCTTGTGTTTTTCTCTTAGTACCTTTTGGGTACTTTTATTATCATACTTTCACATGTGTAAAGTAATAATAATACATATGAATTGTTAAAGAAAAAAATCTAGCAAATATACTTTCCAGATCATAAAAATTACTTTTGTTACTGTCATAAGAAAAAATATATACTTATAAAGTAGTCTCCGTAGAATTTATTTAAAAAG
The DNA here is from genome assembly GCF_000276665.1 of Chinchilla lanigera. Classification (NCBI taxonomy): domain Eukaryota; kingdom Metazoa; phylum Chordata; class Mammalia; order Rodentia; family Chinchillidae; genus Chinchilla; species Chinchilla lanigera. The sequence continues at coordinate 480,350 of NW_004955605.1, forward strand.
GAAAACTCACTTAAAACAATTTCATTTCTAAAGACAGTCCATTAGCATTGTCATCATCACTGTATATAATTTGATGAGGGGCTGGGGATTTAGCTCAGCGGCAAAGCGCCTGCCTGGCAAGCGCAAGGTCGTGAGTTCGGTTCCTAGTACCGGAGAAAAACAAAAAAAAAAAAAAAAAAAATAAATAAAAATATAATTTGATGAATAATAGTAAATGATCACACACTTGCTTCCTGATGTTAATTATACATTTTTACTTGTTTTCATTGAATAATTATCCACATGAATTTTAAGCTGTTAAAATGAATAGTATTTTAAAGTCTCCAGGGAAGGAAATTTCCATTTTCTAATGATGATTATTTCCATTATCCTTACATTCACAAAATTTTTCCTTAAATTTTAATTGGACAAATGTAACCCAGATGTAACCTAAAAGAATATTCTCTGAAAATTGACCAAACTGTAGATGTTCTTATTATGCATACCTTGGCTTTTTACAAACTGTTTCGATGTAACTATCTAGCTCTCATTTAGGTGCAATGTAAAAAAGACCTTAGCTCCTGGTGAGATTGTGTATTCATTGCTCATTATTCTGCTAGCAGGCCCTGGTCTGAGTACTTCTCGAAGCAGGAACTCAAGGACCACAGTGTCAACATGCAGAAATATGTCCATCTTAGATGGTGAGTACAAGCTGCAAATGATTAGCTATCATAACTTCTAATGTAGGAAGACTGAGTAAATTCCCATTTCCACCCCACATTTATTTGTGTGTTGTAGTCATTGAGGTCTTCACAGTTAAGATCGTGGGATGCATTGTAAGATTTTTCATATAGATCAGAACTATTCAAGAGTTAGTAAGGGTTAATGGTTTTTTAAAAACAAATATAAAGCGCCTGCCTGGCAAGCGTAAGGTCGTGAGTTCGGTTCCCGGTACTGGAGAAAAACCAAAAACCAAAAAAAATAAATAAATAAAAATAAAAACAAATATAGTTCCTTTTACTTGTGACACAGGAATAATAACTGTACAGAAAAATGAAGCCGTGAGATCAAATGGAGGTGGATGAGAAATGTGCAGAACACTGATTTAAGTTAATTATGTAATAGGACAAACTTGGAAGACTTAAGAACAACTTTGCTTATGCACTCATTTTATGGATAGGGGAACTGAGCTAAGCCAGTTTGTCCTGGTTGATAAAACCACTGATAACATCAATAATAGCTAATATGTATGAAATACCTCTCCACAGCTCTGTGAAGTAGGTATTTATATTATCTCTGTTTTACAGAAATGGGAACTGAGGCCTTGAAAAAGTGGGAAGCTCACCTAAGGTCTCATGACTAGTCAGTACTAGCACTTGAATTGATCCCGTATTTCCTGGGATCAGTAGTTGACCATGTACTACGAGGTATAGCCTAAAAATACATGAATGTTTAAATTTCAAACAATATTGTAGTAAAAGACATTGCCAGTAATCCACTTCAAAATACTCCCCTTTACTTTCAATGCACATTCTATGCTTGCCACTATCTGGAGCAGCCCTGAAAGTCCTCTTCGGTACCTTTAGTTGTGCTCTTGTAGCTACCTTGATGTCCCAAATTGACTCAAAATGCTTACCTTTCATGGTTGTTTTGACTTCGGGGAAGAGCCAGTCAGATGGTTCCAGATCCTCTGAATAAAGTCGGTGGGGACACACGTTTTTATGAGTCTGCCTTCCCATTGTATGACACTTGTCAGCAGCACTCACTGTGTTTTTGCTTATGCATCATAGAAACACTCAGGACTTCCAGAACTGCTTCAGAAAGTAGCAAGAATGGTGGGACAGGGTGTGTATGCATGTATGGTGGGTATTTTGAAGGGATTAATGGTAGTGTGCCTTTCACTGTAATAAATTTATTTTAAAAATTTTAGGGGCTGGAGATTTACCTCAGGGGCACAGCGCCTTCCTGGCAAGTGCAAGGTCGTGAGTTCGATTCCCGGTACCAGAAAAAAAAACAAAAACAAAAAAAATTTAAACATTCACCATATGTTTCAATCATCCGTTGTTTTCAGAGCTGGATAAAATTAGAAACCTAGTTACTGGTTCTTAGTAGAGAAATCTGTGTTACACAGAGTTGCCTAATTAATGTAAAAATGGAATAATAAGCTGAAGTGTTTTCACTCCCTTGGAGGAAATGTTTGACCTTTCTTGAATGACACCTGACATTAGAGAAAGGACACAAACATCAGGTCGTTTAAGGCTCATAAAACACTTTCTTACCAGAAATTCTGTTGCTGTGTTTCTACTCAAATGTTATTCAGTGCTTCAGAAAACCCCCTAAGATTCTTATTTGAATTTAGAAACTTGTCTTTAAGGAGCATTTTAAAAAAGATTTCATTCTGGCAGATGGAACAGAAAAACAAAGAAGGGCTAAAAAGAGAGAAAAGGCAGCATGGTATATTATAGAGGATCCAGTCTGAGTCCAACTCACATTTCAGCATGGAAAAAGCATTGTAGTTTTGGAGAAGCTGCTTACTGTCCTAAGTTATTGCACATGTAAATTGGAAATAGTAATACATTCTGTGCTTGTTCTGAGAAAAAAAATGGAACAAAAAGCCCAGAAAATACTGTAGTAGAAATTTAGGAAATGTTGCTCCAAAAAAGAGAGAAAAGGAGGAACATAGTAAATGAGTGCAATATATGGTAATTCCATGTTGACCACTAAAAGTTGGTTGACCTGCAAATGATAGTGTTAGAGGCTGTAGATACCTGTGTTGACCTTAGCTCAACATGCCTATCCTCCTCTTGGTTTGTTTTTTTGTGACATTCCTTGACCCCAAGGGTAGAATTAATTACTTAAAATGAATCTTATTTCCACTGTTGTTTAGATAGCAGCTTGTAGTTAAGCTTGCAACTTTTCTTAAGTAATCTATTTCCCCTCAGTTTGCTGTCTTGGGTGTTTTGTAGTTTTGCTGTCATAAATCTAAATATGGAATAATTCTTTTTCTTAAACCTTCTTAGGATTTATTGGACTTCTTAAGTCAATGTGTCTTTTATTATTTCTAGAAAATTCTTCATTGTTGTCCCTTCAGATATAACCTCTCCTTTTCTATTTTACCTTCCCTCTGAGTCTTTGGTTAAATTAATATAAACTTCCTTTTGTGTAGAAATACAAGATCTTTTTATTTTATCTTCCCAGGACTCAGTTTGTCTCCTACTTTGTTTTCTCTTCCTCTAAATAATTCTGAATAATTATACCTGATCACTATTCTAATTCATCAGTTCTAAAAACTATCATTTGAGTTTTTTAATGTCCTCTTTTTGTAGGGGGTGGTTTGAGAGAGGGTCTTGCTGTATATTCCAGCCTGGCATTGATCTCACTGTATAATTCAAACTGCTTTTGCGCTTTCCATAGTCTTCCTGCTTTAGCCATCTGAGGGCTGGGATTACAGGCATGTGCCATCTCATCCAGCAATCTTTCCTTTCTAATATTTTTTTTAAAATTCTCTGGTAATGTTTTTGGCCCATCTTTAATTTTTTGTATGTGCAAAGAAAACATACTTATTTCATGTTTTGTGCCTAATAACGTAACGTTGGGATGTCATTGGCCTTTTTCCTCTGATTCTGATTTCTGTTTCTGTTGGTTTTCATTTGTTGTGACTTATTTTCTTGCATGCTTTGCTACTTGTTGTCTTTAGAAACTTATAGGAATAATCCTGAGATACTGTGTGAAGCTGAGTTTGAGGCTTCTAGGGCACCTCAAGTCTTAAATTACTTTAAATTAGATGTAGTGTAACCAGAGGGTTATGTAGGCCCGTTCGCTAACCTGTGCTTGTGAAGTCTTGTCTGTCTCTGCCTGAGGGTCTCTCGACTATGGTAGGGAGGAAATGGGCGGGGCTTCCACCTTGGGCAGGTAGCTCCCTCCCTTCTCTTCTAAGTGTTAACACAGGTGTCCTCAGGAAAGGGACTGATTACTTTTTCTGGCTTTTAACTTTTCTTCAGCCTTGGCCCAATACTTCCTTATTATGTGATCAGCTCTTCAAATGCCATTGGGAAATCTTTTCCTTAGTGCTTGAAATAGCAGCTTGGGTTGTTTTCAGCAGAAGGGTCTGTCTGAATAACTTAACCTGTATTGAATCTTAATTTTTATCTTTTCATCATGTATAAATTGAAACTCATGTGTAGCTGCTGCTTTTTGTGTGGAGGACCGCATCATAGGGGTTTAGAAAACATTTTGTACTTTCTGATGTCTGTTCTTTTTAGAACCGCTATGCAGTGACACTTTCAGAGCATCCTTAATGACTGCTATTCCATATTAATGGTGCGGAATAAAGCTGCCTTTTGTGTAGAAATACAAGAAACCAGTTATTGTGCTTTACAAATTAGCCTGACTTAAATTTTTTTCAGTAAGAATATTCATCTGCAGAAGAGGCTATGTCAATAAACCAAATTAATACGAAACTTCAGATTTCCTGAATAATTATATTCTAGCTTAAAACCCTACAGTGGTGCCCTGCACAGTATAATATTGTGGTTAAGACCCAGCTCTGAGGTCAGGTTGGGTGCAGTGTAGTGTGGTGCCCTCACATCGTCAGCGTGTGAGAAGAGGGACTGCTCCTGTTCATCATTGTGTCCCCTGTGCCTGGCACAGTGCCAGTAAGTGCTCATGAATGCCTGAGAATGACTGGATGAGAATCATTTAGAGGTTATATAGCTTAGAGGTTTAAGAGCATGGTTGTAAAGTCAAGAAAGACCTTGGTTTGAATCCTCACTCCTCGGCTGACTAGCTATGTGTCCTTCAGATTACTTGAGCTTTCCATCTTTAATAACTTGCAGTTTCATCATCTGTGAGATGGAGCAATGGTTGCTTCTACCTCCTTGGGTTGTGTTGAGGATTGCTAAGAAAATGCATGAGAATTAAACCTCATACAGAATCAATACATGTTAGGCCTTCAATAAGAATAAGTTGTGGTTATTCAGTAAGCCTCAGATCTCTTAATATGAACTTAACAGTGTGGTACTAGTTCAAGGCAAAATTACTTTAAGTAGACTTAAGTATGCACAGTACTCTGAATAGCACCTAGTAAAAGCTCAGTAGGTGGTTGCTACTGTTGTATTGGTGGCAGTTTTACAGTAAATTTAAGGTAAATGGTATGTACTTGTTTGGTGATGGTGGAAATTAAACCCAGACCCTCACACATGCTTGGCAAGCATTGCCTCTAAAGTTATATCCCATACCCCAGGTGAACGTTACATATTGTTGGGACTGGCCTGAGTGGACTAGCAATAGCTAACCCTGGTAAACAAGAAGCAAGGACATCAGCGGCACAGCGCCTGCCTGGCAAGCGCAAGGTCATGAGTTCGATTTCCGGTACCAGCAAAAAACCAAAAAAAAAAAAAAAAGCAAGGACAATAAAAAATTAAATGTAAGGCTAAGTTCACCCTGCAGTCCACTGACACCAACTGTGTGTACCAGCCTGCACTGATTACCCCTATAGCCTTAAACATTTCACCCAGATTTCTTGAGATTCCTTACAATTGTGCCCCAACCCTAAAACCTGTATCTATCTATCTCTCTCTCTCTCTCTCTCTCTATATATATATATATATATATATACAGTCCCCCCCTTAGATATCTTCTACCACTTACTCTGATGTCAGCCTGCCTGTAGGTAGAATAAAATCTGATCTTCCCCACAGTTTCAGGTTTGAGGTGGCCCCTCACATGCTGTCATTACACAAATCAATCACACAGACATCACTGGTCTAAATTTGTCTTCATCTAACTGATCTAAGGGTTCTGCTAATTTAACTGATTACTTTCAATATGGGCCTTT
>NW_004955605.1:486264-494560 GCF_000276665.1 Chinchilla lanigera
TTTGCCGCTGAGCTAAATCCCCAGCCCCTAATATGGGCCTTTAAAAAACTTTTTTTTTAATATGAGCACATGAAACATTTTTATCAAGTTAAGATTTGTTTTTTAAGTCTAACAAAATACCCATGGGGTACTAACTGTATTTGTCATCATATTGGGACAGAAGCGACATTGAAGTGATAACTTCTAGATACTCAGTATAAATGAGAAGTGGAGAGATAAATAAAGGTCAAATTCTGTTGTAACAACCTTGATGGAATATGGAGATTTATTGTGCAACTGAAATTTTACTGGAAAGGTGGAAAGTACACTTCTAGCCAGCAGCAGTTGTAAATAAGAGTTGACAGCCCAGAGTTTTCCGTTGACGTTAGTGTGCAGAGGATGGCGACTGAGCAAATAAAAGACGCCTCTGCACCCCCTGCTTTTTATGTGTCATTTTCCACCGCGAGTCCCACTGCTGCTGCTGCATTTCCTGTACTAACAGCCCCTGTGTGTGAATGCTGGCCATCTGGTGGGCACTTACCAGAGCAATTTGTATTAAATATATCTTTATCCTTTCCACAATTATCTGCCTGAAGTACTAATGCTATTTTACAGGTGAGGAAATTGAGATTTAAAGAAGCCAAGGAATTTGGCCATAGTCACCCAACTAGGAAGGAAATCGAAATGAGTAACTCCAAAACCAGACTCTTAGCCTCCATGATGGTATTACCTCCTTGAGAAAACATAGTGCTTATTTTTCTGATAAAGTTAATTATCTCATAATGTATTTCACAAAGTTATTTTAAAAATCCATTTATCTTTTACTGTCCTTTGGGGATTGAAAAAAAGGTTTCCTGTTTTCAAGGATCACAGAGTTGAGCAAACAGTGAATAAGTATGGAGTACAAATAGTCTCTGATCACTGGCCTTTCTGTTCATTTTTCCAGTCTAGCCTTTTTAGTAAAGTAGGGTGTGAGACCAATAACTGAGAAAGCAGATAAGACAGAACTTTACCTTTGCCTTTCGTCTCTTCTCTTAGACATTACAAGATTGGGATAGAACCTGAAACAGAAAACATGAGGAAATAATGAATGTAGGTGAGACAGAAAGATTCCTGAGGTCTTTTGCCTAGGAGAAAGATTCTTTAGGTGTTTGGTTTTTTAAATCCTCTTCCCTTCTTTGCCCTGTTTAGGTTGGGGTTGTCTTGGGGAGATACATTTGATATTAGCAAATTGGCAAGGCTTATAAGAAAATAAACTCAAGAAGGTATTTGAAATTTCGGTTTTGATCACAAGAAAAAATAAGGAAAAAATTAAAGAGTTAGCTAAACTTCAAGTTTCCAAAGCAAAAAAAGTAAGAGTTCAAAGGGAAGTTTTGTCATGCAGTAAAAGATGAACTGTTATATAGAACTGCCCCTGGTATATTTTTTAGAGACTGAGTATTGACTGCCAAAGTAAAAAGAATGAGAAAGCTTCTGATGTAGCTGCAGAAAACCTATCAGTAATTACAAAAAAAGAAGGGATTAAGCGGCTTACTTTCATTGAACTTGTGGTTCAGTTGGCTGGGTGATCACATTTTATCTTTAGCGTATTTTATAATACAGTATTTAAAGTGGGTCTATTTATAAATACTCCTTGGTATTACATCTGAATAAATTAGGAAAGCATGACACTGAAAGCTAGACATTGAACATGTAGTTCTGTGTCCCTTCTGATTTTAAAAAATATAGGTGGTTTTATAACTGATCATCATGGATCTTTGCAAGTGGGACTTTAAAAACCTACATCTAAAAAAGTGTACAGATTATGCTGTTTTAAGAATTACATAGTGGATATTTCATGTTTTACATTCTAGCTTTTAAATCTTCAAGACAGCAGCCCTCCTGCAATGTTGCTACTAAGAAGTATTCAGAGGTAAGAAAGTTTTATAGGTTCTCTTTTAATAATCTTTGTTTTCTGCATTATGAATTGTGAACTCTTTGACTTATAAAGTAAGTAAAAGAGGAAAATGTATGGGACATTAAAGCCAATTCCAGTTATCTACAATGAGGGAGTCTAGGGGTTATTTTTCTTATTTTTCTTTTTCTAATAATAATGGTCCACACTGTTAGAGACCTGTTAAGTATTTACATACAGTAATATTTTTAAGGGCAGCAATGCTGAACCCAAAGTAGCGTGGAATACTAATATGGAAGGCAAGTTCATTGCCTAATGGAGTCTGTATCAGGAGACTCCAGACCGAATAAGTGGTTGAAGGAGCTCTGCATTCTGCTCTGGTCTTAGCGTGGGTCTTCTGTTGTTCTTGAGACTTCAGAAGAGTCTGTTCGGGCCTTGACTTCTATTCCCTCACTTTCAAACTCCATGTGTCTTAACTCCAAGCCAGTACTCTTCCTCTCGTATCAGAGTTTCTCAGTAGCAAGCCTATTAACACTGCAGATCAGATGATTTTTTGTGAAGGAATGTCTGATGTGTTGCAGGGTGTTTAGCTGCATCCTTGGCCTTAGCTCCTATCCTTGGCTTCCTCCTCACTTGCACGTCAAATAAAGACTCAGCACCTGTGTGTGTCAGGTGTCAAAGTAACAAACTGTAGAGGAATGGTTAGTGTTTGCATGATGGAATGAGAAATCAGAAATGTCTTCATTGGATCTTAACGCCTACAAATGGTACTCAAGAGGGCTAAAGGTAACAGAAAGGTGTCTCGTGCTTCCCACATGGTCTGATAACTTACACCCTCAGAACACTGAAGATTTAATTCCTCATCAAAGCCCAAGACGAAAATCACAGGATATAGCTGTACTCAAGCCTATGTGAGTCACTCACCAACCTAAGTTTTTTGGAGCCCAGACTTCTGAGGTGAGCAGGAGAGAAGCAAGCTAAGGCCCACAGTAGAAAACACCATTTATGAACAGGGAGGAACACCGAAGAGGGTCATGTGGGCTATTTTTTTTTTTTTTGAGTATAAATAGAAAATTCATTTATTCACATAGGTTTTTATGTTAATAATTGCGGTTTACATGGTTCCTGGCTCTTTCTGTGCCCTTTTTGTATATGGAAAGAAAGCTACATTGTAATTCCGTTATTTAATTCACTTTTATTCAGGTGTTGTATTCCCAAGAAAACCATTTGTTACTTATTTCCCTCCCTCCCCTTAGGTAATTGAGGTAGATGAATCAGATGAGGAAGAAGACATTTTCCCTACCACTTCAAAGACAGATCAAAGGTAAGTCAAAGACTTCCTTAAAAAACAACTAAAATTATCCATAATTTTATAATTATACATTTTTCTATGCTTTTTAAATTATTTTCAAATATTAAAGTTTGTAGAGAAATGAAAAAATAGATGAAAGCCTAGTGCATAGACCCTTGTCAGAAGCATTTTTATTGAAAATTTAAATAACTTAAAAATTCCAGCTACTCAGAAGCCTAAGGCAGGAGAACCACAAGTTCAAAGCCAGCTTGGGCAACGTAGTGCCCCCTGTCCCAGCGGTGAAGATGCTGGGGCTGTAGCTCAGGGGTAGAGTGCTGCTGTGCGTGAGACCCGGGGTTAAGCCCCATGACTAAGGAGAGAATTTTAAGTAACCTGGTTTTTATTTCTTTTTGTATTTATTACACAGTGACTTTCTTGACCAAAGACTTAGTTTCCTCAATGAATAGAAAATAATTTTGTATTTTGTTACTAGTTTGATTTCAGCTTTTTTTATTATCATATTTCATATATTTAATTGCACATGGTGCTGTGCTGAACACCATACAGACTTACTCTGCCTCCAGAGTACTTGCATAATCCGATCCTTTCTGTTTCTTGCCTGATGCTGTTAAGCTTGACTGGAGTCAGTATTACTGTTTTATTTTATGTACTAACATTTTGAGTCAACACAGCTTAACTAAAGCTCATTTAATGAAAATATCTACATAAGAAATTAATCAATAGCCTTCTTTAATACTTTATGTGCAAGCAACACATTAGATCTGATGGAAGGCATAATGAATGTTTTAATATGGTCACTAACTTCCGACAGCTTAAATTGTAATGAAAAGAGTTGAACCTATTGGAATCCAGTAGGTAAAATAAGCCAATTTAAAGCCAATTTTTAAAAATTTTACTATGATTAAATCAGTATATAATTATGTGTGAAATCCTGTGATGCAGACCCTTAATTATGAGTGGTCAGGGCTCCCTTAGAATGTGGACTATGGTAGAAGAAAGATCTCTTGAGAGTGGTGACCCTTTCTAAAATCATTTTATCCTGTTATAGAAAGAACAGATTTGAATTAAAAACATTGTAAAAAGATTTTGCCATAATTTTCAGAAGGGAGGGAATGGCAATAGATTAATTTTCATACGTAATAAAAACTAATGATAAGAATCTGTGTGTTGCTGAATATATTAGCCACTGTTTTAAGTACTGAAGCATAGTAATACACTGAATATCCTAAAAAAAATTATTATCTTCATTTTACAGATGAAAGTAAGGCACCAAGAATTTAAGTAACTTGTTTAAAGCCACATAGCTAATAAATGGAAAAGCTGCAATCCAAAACCTGGCTCTAGAGGTCTTTCTCTTACCATTAAGTTTTTATTGCCTCTCATGTGGATAGAAGGGAATTATCTAGAAGTGCATTTTTTGTTGTCTTTGGCTCTTCCTTTTCACTTCCCCTCAGGTGGTCAAGCACGTCATCCGGCAAGCACATGTCCCAGAGCCAAGTAGCTAAGGGGGTTGATTTTGAATCAGAAGAGGTAATAAAGTAATAATGTTAAAATGTAAACTGTTTCTAAATTTTAAGTTAGAGGCTGCTAGCTAGTTACTAAAAGTTATTTTTTAAAAGCAGTCTTTTTTTGAACTATAATGTTAAAAATCAAAAGGTAGCACTGTTGGGTGCTCAGCAGTGTAGTTACAGCTTGCTGGAATAGTGTCCACTCAGCTGCCGTGTAATTTGCCCAGTTCACGGCTGATGGTAGTGTTTTTCCAGCTTCTGCCATTTATATTTGCAGAGATGATGGTGATGATAATGTAAGAGCTTCGATGTTACTTTCATAGAATACTTATTAAGGACCAGCTCTGTGTTCCACATGTGATGGTACATGATGGTGATTTTCATGTCACAGAAGAACTTGGACGTTGGCCAAAGTGCTGTCTGAGAAAAACTAATTCATAAACTAAGATGTCCTCTAACTTAAATGAGGAGGGATAGGAAGAGGTATAGTTAGGAATTGCTGTTGTCTTTGCTGTCTGTGTCTCAGTGGAGTTGAGTTCAAGCTGCAGGACTAGAGAATCCTGGCCTTTCCCTTTCCTGCATGACTGCTGTTGGACAGGTTTTTGCAAGTTTTTGTTAAATTGCTTGAAAGTATTTCTGTTAGCTTTCTCTCCCTTTCATTTATTTTTCATTTAAGAGGTTTTTTTAATGACATTAAAAGCACATAACATAAAAGTTACCATCTTAACCATCTCTAAAAATCCATCTTTTTCATGAAGCATACACTTCAGTAGTGTTAAATATATTCATTGTTGTAAAATACATCTTTGGAGCTTTTTCACCTTGCAAAACTGAAACTGTATTCCCCTTAATCATTAAATGCCTAGTGTCCTATTTCGAAATGCCCATAACAGTGGAACATAACAAATTCTTTCTCTTCAAGTTCTCGTTCCTTGAATTTTTCTAGGTAACATATGAATTTCATGCAGAAATTTTGCCAATTGCAGTCCACCAGAACTGAGTCCACCAGGCCCCCCCCCCGCTCATCCCGCCCCTCCTCTCTGACGTTCTGCTCTCCCTCCGTCACTTGTCTGCTCCAGGTACTTACAGCAGTGGAATCACTTCTTTCTCTTTTTGTGACTGTCCTGTTCCACTTTGCAGTGTGTCCTCGGCATTTATCCGCAACCTCGCCTGCGACTTCGCTCTTCCCACAGAGCATCCACTGCTGCTGTGCTGTGCCTTCTGTCTCAGCTTTCTTTTTTCAGTGTTTAGTTTTGTATTAGTGTAGGTTTGCAGTACACAACATGAAGATCACCTTCCTTGTGGGGAGTTGGTGCATGTACACAACGCATCTTAATTCTTTTCTCACCCCTTCCCCTGGCCTCTCTCCACCTCTTGGTTCCCTTCCCATTTGCAGGCGATCTCTCACCGCATTTCTTGTTATCTTTCATATAATTTTAGAAAACTTGGGAAGGCTCTCCACATGTCAGGCTTCAAAGCAAAGTGGCAGCAGGAGTTCCGTGTATCTATGAAATGCTGGCATGTTGCTTCCATGAGAAAATGAGCAAGGTGTCTAGATATGTATGTGGTTAAAAGTTACATGAATTGCTAGTTCATTGAACTTAAAGAACTATCAGCAGATATTCATTTTGGACTTATCTGTAGTAAGTGCCTTCGATTTTTATCATTATAGTAGGAGAAAATCATGAAAGTCAATTGTATTTTTATGTTATGTGCTTTTAATGTCTTGTCAATGAGATACCCATTTCTCATGAGATTGTTACTTTAGCTAACATTTGAATTTGTTAAAACCACCATTAAGGGCTGGCATCAAGAAGTAATTTATTTTATCAATGTGTTAAAACATAAACCTGAAATTTATAAATTTATTTTTATCTTCTGAATACTTACAGAATATAATCACTTTATGTAACTTGGGCTTATCTGAGGTTTGTTAGTTGTTTTAATTCCCTTTAATTAACCTCTTGGTTAGTATTTCATATTCCTTCATTCTTACTGTGCATATAGTCTAGAGCCCATCAACATGGGAACTTCTGCAATAATTCCTTATTCTTTTTCACTAGGTGATTGCTTCACTAGGTGATTTCTTGCATCAGTTTGCGAGTAGCTCTGTACTTCTGGCATTAAATGCATGTTGATAACTAAGAATTATAGCCATTTTAAGTTAGCTCTGCACCCAGTGGCTTCATTATATTTTGGCTGAATTTCCAGAATAGCAGTCACCTGTAATAAATTGTAAATTAAAAAAAGCTGGTATTCACAAACGAAAAATATTTTTTCCCCTGGCTTAACATACCTCATTTGCATAGATTAAGGTTTATAACTGAGGAAATATATATTCTGCAACTGTGGCTATATATACACACATACATCACTGGACAAAAGTTTGTCTTTTTTTTTTTTTGGTTTTTTTTGGTTTTTCTCCGGTACCGGGAACCGAACTCACAACCTTGCGCTTGCCAGGCAGGCGCTTTTGCCACTGAGCTAAATCCCCAGCCCCAAAAGTTTGTCTTTAATGTTCACTAACAATTGAAATGGACTTAGGTATTTTACATTTATAAAGGAAACAAAAATGAAATGTACTCTAGGTGAAAAGAGCAAGTGACTCTAGCTGGTAGTATTTTGGTGCAGGACTGTCTGTCTTCCCTCAGGGAGGGATGGAGCAGGGACTGACTTAAAATTTCTGTGTCATTTCAGGACGATGATGATGACCCTTTCATGAGCAGTAATTCTTTAAGAAGAAACAGAAGATAATATATTTATACAGGAAAAACTGAAACATCGCAAGATGAGTTTACAGTTGAGGATTTTCTAACTATTGCTCTTAACTGAGGAATCTGAAGAAGACTTGCTTAACAGAAACTAATGTATAAGGGTTTATGTTTTAAATATGATTTCCTGAACACTACTCTATTAAGGTAGTTTACCTGTTTTAATGACATATAGGGTTCTACTTATTTTTTAATCTAGTTATTATCTGAGGATGTTCTGTACAATTTAAAATATTTTTCTGACATGTTAATGTATATATCAGTAAGAACTTTGATGGTTATCCTTGATTAGGAATTAAAATAAATCCACTATAATATATTTCTGCTTCATGATCAAAGACTGTGTTAGTATCTTAGTGTTATATTTAGCAAAAATAGAAGGAAAGAGCTGATATAATTTAACCTTGCTGGGTGTGTGGTGCTTGTAATTCCAGCAATCCAGAGTCTGGGGCAGAAGAATCAAGTGAGTTTGAAACCAGCATGAGCTACATTGCAAGACTGTCTCAAAAATAAAACTGAACCCTTCATAGCTTTAATAATTTCCTAGGGCTTCTGGATATCCTGAAAGTAAAAAGTAAAATCCCCTGTGTGAACCCACCAAAGCTCACTGCCCAGGGCCACTTGCTTAGACTGAGCAGTGGGGAGTGTCAGCTGATGTGTTGCTGATGTGTTCCTGGGTGAGGCTGAGAGGGAAGGCATGGCCAGTAAAGCACCTTCAGACGTTCCTGGAGAAAAGTAGTGAGGCCTTTTCTCTTTAAGAAGTCTCTCCAGTGTGAGAAGATCTCCCTAACGTGATGCACTGAGCTGCCAAGGAAAGCGATTTCACGCAGTT
>NW_004955606.1:0-6637 GCF_000276665.1 Chinchilla lanigera
AGGTATTAATGATCTTCTGAATTTCTGTGGGATCTGTGGTAATTTCATCCTTTTCATTTCTTATTGCATGAATTTGAGTTCTTTCCTTTCTTTTCTTGAGTAGGTTGGCTAGGGGTTTATCAATTTTGTTTAAAGTTTATTTTTATAATTATCCTTGAATATGTTTTGAGTGAATTTTGCATTTTCCTTGTGCATGTCTATTAAACTGAAGTTATCCATTTGTTTAGTACCCTTAGGAAAACAGTGGATCTAAACATTATTTTTCTCAGTGTAAAGGGGTTGTTAAGTTGAACTGATACACAGGAGCCAAAAAGAGATGATTTCTTCACATAGGAACAGCCTGCAGTGAAGTTGATATTCATTATCCACTTTACTATGCAAAAGACTACATGATCCAAATTCTTCTGAATGTTGAGAATTACACTGACAGAAATCTTCAATGCCTGTCTCTGAAATAGCACTAGGGATTAATAATATAAGATCAAAGAGAGATTAATGAAAAACAAATAATGTTACTATGTTAGTCTTAAGAATTAGTCATTCTTTAATGACTAATACTTTAAAAGTTTAAAAAAGTGCAGCACGAAGTTGCATCCCACAAACTTGAAAAAAATGGTTGTGAAATCAATACAAACAAGCTTTCTCTTAAAAAGGCAAATAAAATTTTCTAAAACTAAATTTTATAATATAAAATTAAATTATTCAATATGTCATCTTTGGCATTATGCCCTTATGAAATGAAATGTTTCATTCATATTTATACATTTGAGTTAATATTTATTTAGATTGGTCACAGACAGACTACGGCCTATGACTTTTTATACAGACCTGCCTGAAGTGTTGTTTCATATTTTTAAAGGGTTACAAAAATAATCAACAGTGACCATATTATTATCCACAGAAGTCTTTTATGCATTTTGATTTTATTTTAGCACATGGTGAAAGATATGGGTCTAGACTCAATCTTCTGCATATGGTTAGCCAGTTTTCCCAATACCACTGGTTAAGGAGACTATCTCTCCTCCAGTGCATGTTTTTGGCCCTTTTATCTAATAGCAGATGGTTGAATGTGCCCGGGGTTGTTTCTGCATCCTTTATTCTGTTCCATTGATCTGAATGTCCCCTGCTGTTTTATATCACTGTAGCTTTGTAATATAACTTGAAAGCTGAATCAGCTCCATTTTTATTTCCTTCACATATACTACATGATGCTAAACTCTGTTATTTTTTAGATGAGATAAATGGTCCAATTTTTCTTCACTTGGATATGGCATAATTCCTGTTACAGAAATCTCAGATCTTAATCTCTTTCATTTAAAAAATCTCTGAGTTCCAAGTATCATCTAACATTTAATCAATTCTAACTTGTGTCCTTATCACCTAGTGAGTGACATAGGTGGGTCACACCATGTCAACATTTATTCCCAAGAATATGTAAACAAGGCGAGACAACAGTCTTAGTTTAATAAATATTGCAGATTTTCTTTTTTTCCTCTTGGGTCTTCACATTCAGGCTGTCCTAACAGCAGCACTGGCTCTGGCTGTGAAAGTGTCCTAGGAGGGCTACAGGGCTGCCTGAGGCTCATCTCCATCGGCGACAGAATGGTAGACCTCATCTCGGTACAGCAAGGGGCGCTGGGAAGGTTCAGCGACCTCCAGATAGACTCCTGTGGCATCATGGACAGGTAAGGCCAGCTGCAGTCATTTCAGCATGTCTGTCTTCAAAGCTAAAAAGTATGTAGATAAGAAAAAATAATTCCATTCTCTAATAAGAATAAATTTTAAAACCTAGGTACTGTAGCTCTGTGCAAAGGCCGTGAGTTCAAACCCAAGTCACACCCGCCTCGCATTACATTCTCTCTTTCACCGTGTTATCCTTCTTCAGGGAATGAAATAGTCATATTTACAGTGAGATTTTGAAAACTGCACCTTTAGCTGTATAAATGGCATTTTTGAAATGATAGTATTTTGTTAGGAATTTTAACTTAAAATGGTCCCAGTTTCGAGGTTCACTGTTATCAAGGCGGGTTTTGCCAACGTGCCCCGACAGCTGGATGATACTTTGGGGCACAGGGGAGCTGCATAGGTTCCTATTCTCTTAATAGAGTATCATCTCTTCTGTAGAGCAAGTAAGAAATAATCTCTTTCTAGAAAACTTTAGCACAGAGATGGATGAAGATATGTTCACAATGACAGAAGAAAGACATTTTAACCTTTAAAAAGTACATATTATAAGTACATATTATAAAAGTACATATTACAGCTTGCACTATCAGTTATGCTTTATCTCTCTAATGGTTCTGGCTGAAAATAAGCATGTGATCATTCCTGGAAGAACAGTATTTCCTTAGTGCCTTCCTTGAGGTCTGCTGTCACAGATAAATAAAGCTAGTTATATATTACCTATACGTTCATGCAATTATGTGCCAGTTTAAATAAAACTAAAACTGTATTAAGTGAAGTAAGCCAGATTCACAAAGGTACATGTTGCATCTTTTCCCTATTGTGTGGAATGTAAAAAAGGTGACATGAAAGTAGAAGAGAGGCTGCTATTAAACAAGAGGAAGAGAATAAGGGTTACGGGGAAAAGGTGTGAGGGAGGGCTATGGGGGATGAATATTTATGAAAATACCATTGAAACTCAGTATTTTGTAAAACTAATAGCCACTAATAAAACATTTTAAAAATTAACGTTTAAGTTAAACAATTTTATCTACATCTGGAGAATCTTTTAGAGCTTATTATTTTCTACTAGAGTGTTTCTATAAGGTGTGATCAAACATACAGTGACGGTTGCTGCCAATTGCCAGCTAGTGGAAAGGGCGTCTCATAAAACCACCTTATTCCCCTGGATCTGGCATCTGGAACCCTGCTACCTCTGGTTCTTCCTCAAAGTCAAGATGACTGTGAAATGTAAACATTTTAAATTGGTGCAGGATACCCGGGCAGCTATGACAGCACAACTAAATATACTCACAAAAGAGAACTTCCAGGCACTGCTTCAGAAATTGGAAAGAACAATAGGATGGGAGTATTCAGAATGAGAGGGATGATTGGTAATATGTCCTTTCCTACAATACATGTTTTAAAAATTTAAACATTCACCGTAATTTTCGATGACACCTCATATGCTCAATCACACCTCATGTGACAGAAGATGGTCCTATTTTCTCCCCTATCTCCCTCTGCTCTGCTTTCTTTCTTTGAAAAATCTGCACAATATTGTAATTAAGCATAGAAAATTTTATGATTTTATAGATGCAACTGACTTTGCTAGCCACGTGTTAAGTTCATATTGTGTCATGTGGGCCCAAAAGAAAAAAAAAACTAAGTATGCTAAAAACTCAGCTATCACAGGCACAGAATAATCAGCTACATGCTAATAAATGTATTTTTTTTTAAAAGTACTATTATTACCAGAAAATTTTGATGGTAAATAGTAATCGTTGATAATGTGGAATTTTCTTGTGTATGCCATAATTTCACTTCAGTTTGCTTTTAGTAAAAGAGACATTTGCTTTCTGATGACTGACCACGAGAAATAGCAGTTGTGTCTGTTTTCATGTAGGTGTTTGCCCAGCTACTGCGAGCATGGGGGTGACTGTTCCCAATCGTGGGACACCTTCTCCTGTGACTGCCAGGGCACGGGTTATACCGGAGCCACCTGCCATTCCTGTAAGCCTCCCACCTTTTCTCCTCCTTTCTGCGTCTTTATAATTTCCTTGTCATTTCATTTTCACTAGTTGCTTATATGCATCTGCATGTTTGCAATTATTCAAACACACCTAATCAATTCTAGTTTATCAATTTTAGCACCTAATCAATTCTAGTTTATTTTTAAGCCAATTTAGTTATTTTTATTATTTCCTTACTTATTTATCTAATCTGCTGTGCTGAATATCGAGGCCAAGGCCTTGTACATACTAGGGCAGTGCTCTACCACTGAGCTTCACCTCAGCCCCAGCTTCATTTAGTACCAGGCTGTTGAGGCCAGCCATGGAAATGTGTGGTATTAAGTAGTGTAGAAAATAGAAGCTAGTAAGCAGTGGAAAAATAAACAGAGTAGAATAAGATAGTAAAATGTAAAAGAAAAAATTAGATCAACAGCGCATATATCATCTAACCTTAGACTATATATATTTTTTTTTCTTTTTTTTTTTGAGACAGAGTCTTACTATATAGTTCAGGCTGGCTTTGAACTCACTTATGTAGCCCAGGCTGGCCTTGAACTCACAGCAATTCTCCTGTGTCAGCCTTCTGGGTGCTGGGATTACAAGTGTGCACCACCACGACTGGCTAACCTTATACTATATTTTGCTTGATAGCTCCTTTATATGTGCTACATTGGTCTTCTTAATGCATTAGTCTAGATATTTGTTGTAATCAAAGTAAAATGCCAAAAAATTCTGAGGGAAAAATATCAGATTGAAAAAAGCAACATTTAAATTTCCATCTGATTTAATGATTCAGTTGATAATTTGTTTTTCAAATATATCTGCCAAATAAAGATGGAATTTCACCACGCCATAGTCACTAATCATGAGACTAGACTGCTACACCTAGTTCTGACTGAGCTATTTTTGTTTTGGACACTCCTATAATTAATACACATATATTGTCATTCAAAAAGTCAAACAATTCCCATGATGTGAAAGTTCTCCTAGTTACCCTCTTCCGTAGCTGCTCAATGTCCAACCCTATCCTGTACCTCAAATGTAACAGTGGTTACTAATCTGAGTGAATCCTAGCAGACTTCTGCAAGTGTGTGTGCTTACTGAAATCAGTATATGAATGGAAAAAGGTAAAGGACTGAAAAGCAGTCTATCCCACTTAGGTCTCTATCTGGTAAAGCCACACTACTGATTTGGACACTTTACTGTGGGATAATTCTCGGTTGACAATTGGCCAAATTTACCATAAGGTTGCTTAGATGTAAGATTTCCTTTTCAATGAGACTGTTCTCTAAATCTCCTATTTTGTGAAATGAAAGAAAAATAACTCCCACACCTTGCCTTGGGTTTTGCCAGTCAACCGAGACTATTTCCATCTGGTCAAGAACAAAAAAATCACATCTACTGGGGGCTAATGTAGATTGCAATCTTGGGAAACACAAACTCAAGCAGTCTTGGAAATGTGTCCTGACATTTTACTAAATGGCAGCTGTATTTATAGCTTTAAACTACAGTGGGTGGGAAATTCTATCACTCCTTAGCAGGAATTTAGACAGATACTAGAAAAAGTTAAGGCATCTTGTAAGGAAGGGACTGAGTACAGTAGCAGCCCCTGGCATGGGAAAAGGAGTTCCTTATACAGAAGGTCGGCAGAGGTTACAGTGTTTCAAAGACACGTGGGCAGGGTTTGTCTGTAGCATATGTCAAAGGTTCCACTGCAGAGCTGACTGCGATCCGCTACACAGTGGCCTCCTGACTCCATTTTAAGTCCTCCAAGCCAGTGCTACTCCTTTTGACTTTTCTCCTTGACACAATGTAAATGCTTGAAAACACTTTTTCAATAAATATTTATGAAAGTAAATGGAGACAGGTCAGTCAAAAAGCAAATTTGTCTTATAGTGGTATAAATATGTCCTCTTCCCTATTCGATATGATGATTTATTGGTCCTTATATTTCATCTCTTTATTCTATTTACCCTCCCCAGCCTTGCCTGTGGAGATGCCAAAATGGGCTGATGCAGGGCCACCTGGTCTGTGGAACTCCAGTGACAGGGTCACGTACCTTATCCCAGTGGCCATTAGCATCCTTTGGCTTCTTTAAATGGGTTCTTCCTGAAGGTCAACATGTTATCCTGCTGGTCTTTCTTTAAAATTTATGCTGCAGATTAATGTTGTTCAGCCACAGGTGTTATTTCATAGCTTTGTAAACATTTTCTGGCACAAATGAAAATAGTCGATTATATCAGAATAAATTAACATTATATAGGGACATCTTTCATGAAAATCTTTTCTCTATTGTTTTGAAATTAAACTATCTTGACTTGTCACTTACAAATGTGGATGTTTCTTTTTTAAATCAACTTTAATTGCTTTTAATCTAGAGAGGGTGCTGGTTTAAAAGTTCACCTTTTTAAATTGCTCATTTGTAGTTATTCTAAAGTAAGTAATGGGTATAATTACGTATTATATTAAAATAATTTATAGTATACTTGTTGGATAATATCAAATTATTTAAATAGGTTAACATTAATGTGCTGTAGACGTTCAGTTATTGCCAGTAGAATGAAGGTTTCATCTTTAATCATAGCACTTAATTCTGAAGTATACTTGTCATAGAGTCATGTATCAATAGCATGTAAGATTTAGTTTCATGGGTGTCCCTAAAATTCCTCTTCAAATGTATTACACTGGGCTTCAGAATCTTTACCATCTTTTCCTAAAAGCAAAATGGAATACTGTCTTGGTTACTTTTCTCTCATTGCTGGGACAAAATACCTGATGCCCAAAATTAATGAAGGAAAGGTTTATTTCACTTACAGTCTGTGGAGATTTCAGTCCATACTTGGCAGGTTACAAGACAGAATGGCACAGGGCAGAGGGCTACAGCTCATGGCAGCAGAACACAGCAAAAGCAACAAGCACCAAAATGGAGGAATGGCTGCAAGCAGCCTCTTCCTCTCCCTTAC
>NW_004955606.1:6737-9593 GCF_000276665.1 Chinchilla lanigera
ATCCTATGAATTCCACAGTCACTATCCCAAAGTGTGAGAAGTTTCAAGAATCTGTTGAAAATAGGAACATGGTAACAACCACCTAAATATGCTTGTGCATGGGTAATATTGTGTTTACCTCAGAGATGAATTATTTCCCCTAAAACTCACATATACTTCAGACTGTGAGCTTCTTTGAAAATAGGGTCATTACCAATGAAGATATGGAGAAAGTTATACACTCTTGGTGGGGATATATGAAAAACATATATGGCATGTTATGAAAAACAATATGGCAATTCCTCAAAAAAAAATGACTAAGAATAGAACTACCATGCAGCAATCCCCTAACTGGGTATATACCCCAAGGAAATAAAATTAGCATGTATGAGAGATATCTGCACTCCCATGTTTATTGCAGCTGTTTATAGTAGCCAGATATAGAATCAGCCTAAATGTTCACCAGCATATGGTTGCATAGGGAAAAAGTGATAAATATGCAACAAAATACTATTCAGCCATAAAAATCATAAATCCTGTCCTTTGCCAGGACATGGATGAACCTGGAGAATATTATGTTAAGGGAACTAAGGTAACAAATACAAAAATACCACAAGAGCTCACTCACATGTGGAATCTAAAAAAGTTGATCTCATAGAAGTTGAGAGTGGAGTAATGGTTACAGAGGCTGGAGAGAGTAGGGGTGCGGAGAGATTGGTTAAGGGGTACCACACTGCAGGTAGATGGGAGGAGCAGTTGTGGTGCTCCCTGGAATGGAGGTGGATATAACTAACAATAGTACATTGTATTGCTCTAGTTATCACAGAGGGTTTTACATAAACTCACCCTAAGAAAACAATTAAAGTTTAAGGTGATGGATATGCTGTGTTGTCTGAGTTTATCATTACCAAATGTATATATGAATCAAAACATCACAGTACAAATATTATGTGCCAATCAAACATTAATTTTAAACTTTCTAAATTAAAAAAAAATGAGGCATTAAAGTTCCCACCCAATGTGACTGGTATCCCTATGCAAAGGGAAGCATGGACACGGACACAGAGGGAAGACACTGGGAAAGTGCCCAAAGAGACACCACATGAAGGAGGCGGTGGCAGCATCTCACCTGCAGGTCAGAGCCGTCCCATGGTCCTCCTTGCCCCCAGTGCACTGCTGTGTGGAGTTGAGCCACCTCCCACCTGGGCTTGAGTCTGACCCAGGCCCTGCCCATCTGCTGCTCCCACCCTGCCATCCATCCTTGTATTTTAAAATTTTATTTTAAATATTTAATCTTGTTTTGAAAGCCTGTATCATTTTAAGTTCTTTTTTCTTATTTCTATTCTCTTTAAAATAAAAAATATTTCATTGAAAAAGATTACATTTTATGTATTATATGGGCAATGTGATTATTTGATGTGGGTATACATCGTGCACTAATACCATAGCCAAATTAATGAAGACATTTATTATACCACACACTGACCTTTTGTGTACGGGGGAAAATGAAGATCCTTAAAATCTCTTTTCTCAAATTTCAAGCAAATAATACAGTGTCCTTAACTGTAGTTACCATGCTGATCCCTTTATTTTTAACGAGGATGATGAGAAAAAATTGTTAACTGGTGAACGGAAACACACGTCCACTAGGTCATAGGTACGGGCTGATTTTAATCAAGCCATACTTTATTTCCCTTCCTTCCATCATGTTACTATATAGAATGATCACAATGTTAATTGATGGTTATTAACTCTTTACCCACGGTTTTATTTGCTTCTTCTGAGGCACTGTACAGGTGCTGTCCATACCACTGGATCCTCTGGAGAGTTTTATAGATTTTTCACTGCCTCCCCAAAGGCCTTGTTTTGCCCAATAGTTTAACTCAGTCAATTATTACAACTTCAAGGGATAGTGCAGTGGAACATATTAATAAATCAGTACCACATCAACCTTTTCTGGATAATAATAAATAGACTACTTACTAACTCACTGATAGAAAACAACTGGGAAACATTACAGTCTTGGAGAGAGAGAGCGTAGAAAAGGGAGGCCGTGGAGGAAGTGATATATTTTCATCCCTGGGATGTCCACATGGAAAGTCCTTAGTCTTGCAAATTGACAGTAAGCACGCAAATGGTGTATCCCGTTGCCTAGACCTTGATATTACCCAGAGCAGCCCTTTCACAGAGCAAGTGTTAAAATGGAGGAGAATATCACTCTTCGAAGCTCTGATCATTGTCTCTCATCACGTTCTGAGGAATGCACATTTGACCAAAATTGATTCAAGACATTTGCCACATATGATAGATTTTAGAATAATTCTAAGGGACAAATTATTCTGTAAACCAATAAACCATATGCAAGGTTTTTATTTCAAAGATTTAGGAAGATTTAGTAAAGATTTAGGAAGCATGAAAAGGTGTAAGAAGAAAAATACTGTACATATTTTTAAGTGATACCAAATGAAATTAACAATAGAAAATTATTTGTCAAATGAGGAATATAATATGACCACACATGGTCTCACATTCTGCATGTGAGGCTGAATAATGCCCAATCATTCAGAGCATGTTACCATAAATATATATATATGCTAATGTAATAAATCCCTGTTACTTTTATTCATATTATAATTTCATTCGTGCTTACTGTGAAATAGATCATATATACATTTAGAAAATATTACTATTATCTTTCAAAATAATGTATGTATTCCATTATATGAGTATATTTTGTCAGTTCTAGAATATAATTCTATTATTGTTAGACAGTTTTCTTTCTGCTTTTACTTTGTACAAAGTTAATACTATAAAGTTTATTTATTTTTTTTTTTTTTTTATTTTAAGGATAAAAGGAGGGAAACATTAACAGACATA
>NW_004955606.1:9693-18732 GCF_000276665.1 Chinchilla lanigera
AGCAACAAGCACCAAAATGGAGGAATGGCTGCAAGCAGCCTCTTCCTCTCCCTTACATATGCAAACTATCCACCCCAGGGCAGGTGTAGCTCTCATACCCATAATTAATCAAACTCCAAAAGCCTGCCCCATGACCGCATGAGGTTTTGGGGGGACACACAGACACAAACCCTAACAAACATTTATACACAGAAAATATAGTCCCTAGGCATTGCCCAAAGACTATCCAAGTTGATATTATTACATTCCCACTATAACCTCATCTTCATTTATTAATCACCAGTACACTATTTCCTTCTTTCTCAAATAGAAATACTGTATATACCGAATATTTATTGAGCACTTTGATAACACTGAACACTTAAATTCATTGTTTTTTTGGGAATTTCTGTCATCTTTCTAAATGCAAATATCTTTCTACCATGTAATACAAATGAATATAAGTGATGTTGGGTAATATACAACATGTGTCTGTAATTCAAAAATAGAAATCTTCTAAGTAGTAATGAAAAATGCAGAGGTATTCATTCTGTTTCTGATGGATAGTGTTCTTCTACAGCTGTCTATGAGCAGTCCTGCGAAGCCCACAAGTACAGTGGGAGCCCTTCTGGACCTTACTACATTGATGCAGATGGAAGTGGGCCCCTGGGACCATGTCTTGTGTACTGCAATACGACAGGTATGCTAATGTCCATTAGACTTGCATATCAGCTCTTTATATATATGATCACAGTAGACTCAGAAGGTATTTACCTAGTTGGTAGCATGCAATCTGATAGTTGTATAACAGTAAGTAGAAGTTGTACATGTGTTTTTGTTAATTTTGTTGTTAATAAAATATCCTTGTATGTCTTGCTCACCTAAGCTGTATTATATGCAAGATTTTGTTTTCTGCCAGATCAGCCCTGTGGCTCCTACACTTCTCATAATTACATCTGTTTACATGCATTATGATAGTGTTTCAATTCTTTGAAAGTACTAAGAAATAACATATATGAAAGTATTTTATGTACCTCTTAGATAATTTAATGATTTGAATGGCACGTGATTTTTCATAAAGAAATGTGATTATTTTGTATTATAAGCCATTCTGGTTTAGATATTATTATAAGGGAATAGAGTTTGGTTACAGAAGATTGCATGAAAATTCCTCTTAGACAGTTAAATTTTTCCAGAAATTTGCTGTCATCTGTCTCTTCCAACTCTCTGGAAAGTGGAAATCAAGAATAAATAGTTCTCCTTTAGTGTGCAGAGAAAAATTTGAATGTGTCCTAAGTGTCAGTGCCCAAAGGGGTCATCAACAGAAACAAAAAATAAATGAAAGTACATAGAAATTCAAAATGCTTTAACATAGAATGCCAAAGAATCTTAAAGGGGAAGTTCAGAAAATTCAGAACTACCTGCTTAGCAATGTGCACAAGATAATGAAACACTTGCCAGATGATGATAATTATTTCCAAAACTCCCTGACTCAAACGGAGTGAATTGTGGATGGCCCAAATTGGTTAGCATCAGCCATAGTCTTCAAATGGATTTTTTCCATAAAGTAGTGCTGGCAAAAATCAAAGGACCCAACTACAATCACAGCCAGGAAGGCTCTTGGTCATCATCATTATAAGATGAGGACACCAAGACTTTATGAAATTGATTAAGGAAGTATCTAATGACAAAAGTTTAGTTACTGACAGAGGAATCACTAAACTCTCATTTCTCCCTCCCTAGAAAAAGTTAGCTTCTCTACAGAGACTGGACTGCTCATAACCAATAAAATATTATCTAGTTTTACAAATCAAACAATGGCCATTAGAAAAAGCAGAATAGTCAAAATACTATTCCAGTAGCTTGAAGATATGTATCTGGTAACAAAAACCAGTGGCTTCACTCTAGCCTGCTAAGGAGCTTGGAAGTCGTCTTTCTATCTTGCCAAGTAAAAAAAAAAATCAAACAAAATGAAAAGTCAGCAACTCTTCCTAGGTCCAACAGAGAGGTACAGACACAGCAAACAACTGCCCCCAAAATTAGAGAGAAAGGTAGATGCGGAGATTCACCACAGTGCCGAGTAGATATCCCTAAGCAGAAAGCTCTATGGGAAACAGACTTAGGGTAGGAAAAGCTCAGCTGTAACTCACAAATAGCTGGAGTCTCGGGGGGGAACAAATCTGAGGGCTCAAAGCTCCAGGGGACCCAGTTACGGCAGAGCTGCCATTCTCTTGTGAACCTTACCTGTCAGGAACTTGACTAGGTTCTCAGAGTGAATATGAGAGAAGGGGAAGATGGAGAGGAACCATTCTGAAAAACATAGGACATTGTTCTTAATAACGTGTCCCCTGAGAAAGTGTATTTTACCAGAGCCTAAATTATCAGAATTTTTTCAGGGCTAACCAACTTGGGAAAAGGACAATATTTAACTGCAGTCCCCTCCAGCCATCCTGTCCCCCCTGAGGGTGGTGGGGAGGGGGCTAAGAAGCACTGCCTGCAGAGTCCAGCAGCACAGGCGCATCGCAGGACTGTAGCAGGCTGCCCTTCCCCCTGCTTCTCCACCTTCAGTGGTTACTTCAATCAGCCAGTCGGGTTCAGCTCTCAAGAAAACAAACTGCAAGGCATAGTAAAAGCAAAAGACACAGCTTGAAGAGACAGAGCAAGCATTAGAAGCAGACTTCGATGTGGTAAGAATGTTGGAATTAGCAGGCTGTAAATTTCAAACCACTATGATTAATCTGCTCAGGGCTCTAACAGATAAAGTAGACAGCATGCTACAATAGCAGATCAGTGTGAGAAGAGAAATAGAAATTCTAGAAAAGAAGCAAAAAGGAATGCTAAAGATCAAAAACACTATAACAAAAGTGAAAAATGTCTTTGATGAACTCATGAGAGAGTATCTTTAAGAGGGAGGTAACTTAGGGGAAATGTTCAATACTGAAAAGCAGAAAGAAAAAGTGACTGGACAGAGAGCCATAACAGAATACCTGAGAAGTGTGTACAGCTACAAGAGGTGTGGCTTATGTGTAAAGGGAATATCAGAAGAAGAAATAGAGAAAGGAAGAGAAGCAACCACGGAATGGGATTTTCCATGAATTAAAGCCAGGCACCAAGGCACAGATATGCAAAGTTTGAAGGACACTCAGACAGGGTAAATACTCTCCCTGAATAAACACCCTCCAGTTGGGCATGTCCATTTAAACTATAGAAAATCGGGTTAAGAAAAAAATCTTGAAAGAAATTAAAGGAAGAAAAAACATCTCATCTCAGAGAAGCAAAGTCTTCTATCTGACTCATCAGAAACCGTGCAAAGAAGAATAGAATGGAATGTGAGATTTAAAGCGTTGATATAAAAAAACAGAACAGAAAACCACACCAATTTAGAATTCTATACCTTCTTAGGTGTCATTGAAAATGGAAGAAGAAATAAGGACTTTCTCAGACAAGCCAAGGAGTCAATTCCCAGAAAAGTGATAACAGTTCTTAATGAGGATGTTTCTAACAACAGAAAATCATGGCTCTTGAGGGGTCTTTATTCTCTTTTTTCTTCTCGGGCACATGGAAAAGGTGCACTAGATGAGGCAGATTTCATATAATTTCTTGAGTAGACTTTATTGTTTAAGTACTGCTGATTGCAACCAAATCATGAAGTTAAGCTAGCTTACTTTGCTGAGTTGGTTTCTCCCTGAGCCCCTGGGAGCTGATAGGGATCACCTACAACTCAGCTTCCTTCTGGGCCCCAGAGAAGATAAGACAGGGCTGGACACACTTGCCATCCTTGGCTCTGCCTCTGAAACCCTCCCAGTCAGCGCCCTCAGCGACCCTCTCCTTAGGACCGCTGCAAGGTTCACACTCCAGGAGTCATCACTTAAAACTTTAGATCTATTTCTTTATGAGTGTAATATCCAGGTTACATTAGATGCTACTTAAAGTCCTTCCCAGTTCTAGTATTCTAACTTATAATTTTAAAATAAATCATGAACAATTGAGGGAAAAAACAATCATTTCTGTCAGTTAGGGCTGATAATAACACAGGCAGTAGTGACTTAAATGGCATTTTAAATAAAGGAATGCACATCCTATAATGTTCCCAGATTACTATTTTACTCTTCAGAAATGCAGTTTTAGAGATATTTTCACACCCCTTCCTTTTTCAATACTGAGGACATTTTCTCTTATTACATTTTAACCATGTGTGACTACAATATTAAAATTGACCACCAGCCTATAGATGAACTACTCAAGACTTTCCAGCTGTGACACATGACCAAAAATGGCATGTGATTGATTATCTCCAATGCCCAATTTAGAGTTCTGTCAGGTTTCTCTGTGTGTGATTTAGTTGATAGGACAGAACCCTGAAGGTGAATGGGTAGTAGGTGGCACACAAAAAGTAGAGCCAGGATTTTAAAATTCTAAAATTAGTGGAAGGGGCTGGGGGTTCAGCTCAGTGGTTCAATGCCTGTCTGGCAAGTGTGAGGCAAGTGTGAGGTCCTGAGTTTGATTCCCAGTACCCCCCAAAATAAATAAAATTAAATTAAATTAAAGGAAGCTCTCAGTTAGAATATTATTATGGGAAGACCCCCTCCCCCGAGGTTGAAATTGCTAGAGGAGCCTTGAAAGCCTCATTTCCAAGCGCCAGGATCCCAGTGACCATTTAATTTTAAATTGCTTTAGTTATTTAAATCAACAGGCTCTCTCATGCTGGCTGCCCCTTTATGGGTATTGTGCCTTTGCTCCTGTGGATAGTGGGCCTAGATTTGTTCTAGTTGCACTGTTGGCCTCCTGGTGCTTCCCTGCTTTCTCCTTGTTTGGAGGGCTGCAAGCTGCAGTAAGGCTGCTGCCTTTGTCTCAGGCACATTTGGAACCAACTATTAAAATTCTGAGATGTGAAGGGAGAGAGTAATTTCTCAGTGTAAAACCTACTACATTGCTTTGATTTTTAATTCTTAACAATGTAACTGTAGAAATCCTTCCTAGTAGCTCCAGTGTGGAAAATCCCCATGTAAGATGTCCTTTGTATTAAATATGTCTTGTTGAGAGGTTAAGAGCCGGAGAGCAGCAATGTAGTACAATGAAGATGTCCTTAAGCAATTTCTTCTCTACTGAGTCATTGCTGTCTCTGCAGCAGGGGAATGCTTTATTCTGCGCATTGTGGGGGCCACTGCTGGGAATATTGAGGAACCTCAAGTGGATTTCTTCTAAGACCGTGGAGTTGTTTCTTTTTATTTCATCAGAACAAATCTGTGTGACCAAGTTGACAGAAATACATCAGAAATTACGTGTTCAGGTCAATAGATGGTACGGGTTATACCAGAATAGTTCTCTGAGCAGTTCAAGGTGTGAGTCTTCAGTGCTTGCTCACTGGTAGAAAGCTGATGCAATTTTATTTTAATAAGGTCCCTTCTTGGTTTATTTTTTAATATGTAAGTCACATCATCCCAAAACACATCTTTTACACATTTATATGATAAGAGAAATAGATACACATACAGATCAGGAAACTATTGATTAAAGGAGAAATGTACACTCACACTTTAGCATTGCTCTTATGTTGATATACAAAAAATAGTTTTAAAAAATAGAAAGTCATTGCGTACATTATATATTCCTAGACATGATGTCACAGGCATTTAATCATCAGTTCTCCCAAAATAGTTTCTCCTTGAGGCTGAGTTCTGGCTAATTACATGGTTTTACAAATCCAATCCCTAAAATTCATTGCAAACTCTCAGTCATACAAATTTGGATTAAAAACTAAGAGGTTTCGTTTTTTATTTTAAAGAAAATAGTACAAAAAAAAAAGAGTAATAGCAAAATACAAACAAAACAAAGCAAGGACATTAAAAATGATACGGGTTTCAAACCAAATGATAGGGATTAGCAGCTGCTGCTGCCCCCACACACGAGCTTGGGAGACAGGCAAAAACCCAGGGGGCTTTAGGGGCCTGGGGTCCACTGCCCGCCCCTGCACTCCCACCCTGCTTCCCCTGTTGGAGCTGAGCTGCACCTCGAACAGCTCCGGAAACTCCGGAGGCTTCATTTTTGAGGACACCTGAGCCCAGCGATGGCGCATCTTGGCCGGTTCTGCTCGGCTGTCTTGCAGGACCTGTAGAGACGCCCAGCAGCCCGAAGCTGGACCCCCAGTTCTCCTCTCCCGCTCCCCACAGGGCACCTCAGGTACCTTCTCATGCGCAGCACTAACCACTGGGCGGCTCTGTCTGGGGAGTGGGACTTGCGTACACGGAGGTCAGAGATGGCATTCTCAGAGGAAACAGGCTGAGGTCAGTTTTGAGAGCTTAGTTCACAGCCCTGATACTCCAGATCTCTGCCTGTTCTTGATTGGATAACCCAGCAATAAACATACCTTCCTGATAGTTGGTGAGATATGTGTGTATTTTTTTTCAATTTCAAGGAAATTTTGCTAATGATATTATGACTTGCTTTTTGTCTACAGTTTGGGTATAGTGGCCAAATAGGCTGGACTGGGTCTGACAGTTCTTCCCAGAGACTAGCTGGAATCAATAATGTCTCCTTAGTCTTTGCAGTCTACTTTTGATTCTACCTGTCACATTTTGGCTTTCTCTTTAGATGATCTCAACAGCCCCATTACTCTCACTTGGGTCTAAGATGAAATCATCATGGAGCTGGTACAAGAGATGTTGTACTGGCCTCCGGTTTCCCCCAAGTCGTCCAAGTAATATCTTAATCTTCAGAAAAGCACATTGTGTTAGAAAGCTTTGCTTGCAACCTGACAGGCTGACTTTTCTCCCTCTTTCCAGGAGTTCTCAGTTTCCTGTAGAGCCCGTACTGCTCTCCAACATAGCTGCCATGTGGCTTATTGCAAGTGCCTTTTAGCAATCACAGTTAAACACAGCTTTATTTTTCTTCTTCTAAATTTTAGCAATCAGAAACAGTATCTGTTAGCAGCACAATAAATAAAGTCACTCTTCCCACCAACAGCATATGAGAATTTAACTTCTTCCCCGTCTCAGTGGGAAAGTATCTAGTCTCTTCCCTTTACATATGGTGACAGCAGCTGTTAATCCCTATCATTTGGTTTGAAACCCCATATCATTTTTAATGTCTTTGCTTTGTTTTGTTTGTATTTTGCTATTATTCCTGTATTCTTTTGTTTTTGTGCACTCCAGCAGTCTCTGTCTTTTAATTGGTGTGTAGGACCATTCACATTTAAAGTGGTCATTGGTGCTTGTATTAATATTTCCCATTCTATAACTCTTTTTTATTTGTTGCTGTGTTAGTCAACTTTTTGTGGCCATAACAAAATACATGAGACTGGTTACTTATATGGAAAAGAGATTAATTTAGGTCACAGTTGTGGATGCTCAGTGGCATGGAGCTGTTACTAGCTCAGCTCCAATGATGGCCCTCTTGGCTCCATTATGTCATTGCAGATTGCATTGTGGTAAGAGTGCATGGGGAACGTGAGACCACAGACAGGAAGCCAGGAAGAGACGGAAAGGGAGAGGGAGAAAGAAAGGGAGAGGTAGAGAGCAAGATAATCGAGGTCAGGTTTGCTCTTGTAACAACTCAGTCCTTTGAGAACTACCTTAATCCCTTCTATGAGCACCATTTCCCACTAGGTCTCTCTTCTTAAAGGTCCATATCACCTCTCACACTGTCACACTCAGAGCCAAGCACCTAACATGTGAAGCCTTAGGACATAAGCCATATTTAAACTGTACCAGTTGTCCTTGTGTTTTCCTTTTCTGAATTCCTCCCTCTTTTTTTCTTTTCTGGTTTTAACTGAGCATTTATTGTAATTCCACTTTATCTCTTCTCCTAACATATGCTGTACTTTTAAATTTTTAAGCAATGCCCTTGAAGGTGAAATGAACATTATAACTAATGCACTTCTGCTTTCAAATGACACTATTCTACTTCACTGATACATAGTTCTGGTACTTTATAATTATTTCCAAATCTTCTGACCCATTCTTAACACTCTCATTACTTTCACTTATCCATTAATCACCTTGTGCATCATTATAATGCATTTTTTGCTGTTCAATCTACACAAGTACAATGGTGGATCATTTTTAAAGTAGCAATATTAAGAAAAGAATATTAATTTTTCTGAATATCTTTTACCTCCTAGTGACAAGCTTTCAGTGTGATTTTAAGAGATTTTACATATTAATTTCTTGATAAACTTCTCAGAATTGTTATCTTCTATTTCTTCCTCCTACGGCAATGGGTTGAAGTGGTGTTAACGAACATAGGGATTTAAAAAGAATGAGTTGTAACTGAATTGTAATAAAGATAAAGTAGAAGGTGGGATGAGTTCCAGATCTTAATTCAGAGCTCAATCATAACAAAATCTAAATTTGGAAAACTGCACCAAGTGATCATGCACGTTTGGAAAACTGAGATATTCCTGTTTCATTTTCCTCATGCTCTAATTTTGTGATGGCTGCAACGTGTACTTTTCCACCCGTTTCTCTTTTTATGGTGGATACATCTGCTCCTATAGTCATCTTGCACTTACTGTAATATGCACTCGCCTCCTACTCCCAGCAGCATGTCTGGTCTTAACATATAGTTGTGTAGAACTAAGGCCATGTCTCAGTCTGTCATTTAATCCTAGCCAGTACTACAGAGATGGTGCTGGACATCTGTATGACTGAGAGTTGGGGGTAACCTGGGGCACTTTGTTTCTGAGCATATTCACCTCAAGTGTAAAAACTCATTGGTGCTATTTCTTTTGCATCCAGGTAAGTAGCCAGGCTAAGCAATGCAAGAAAAGCACATCTCCAAAAGTCTATTGAGCCTTAACAGGGAGAATACTGTACCATAATTTTGCAAACATTTAATTTACAGTGAGTGTGATAAGATAGACCAGTGTTTCTGGATGATATTAAACTTTTTAAATGATCATTTATCTCCTAAACAGATTCATCTTTAGGGCACAAATGATTGCAGCTTTTATTTATTTATTTTTTTTTTATTTTAAGGATAAAAGGAGGGAAACATTAACAGACATACAACATTTTACAACATATCACAAGCACAATACAGACAATACAGAGTTCCAAACAA
>NW_004955606.1:18832-20747 GCF_000276665.1 Chinchilla lanigera
AGCAACAAGCACCAAAATGGAGGAATGGCTGCAAGCAGCCTCTTCCTCTCCCTTACATATGCAAACTATCCACCCCAGGGCAGGTGTAGCTCTCACACCCATAATCAATCAAACTCCAAAAGCCTGCCCCATGACCGCATGAGGTTTTGGGGGAACACACAGACACAAACCCTAACATTCCACCCCTGACCCCTCAAAGACTTATGTCCATCCCTTTATACAAACAGCATTTAGTCCATCTGCAAAAGTTGCCAAAGTCTTAACAGTTTCAGCATTGCTGAAGAATCAAGTCCCAAGTATCCTCCAAGATGTAAGGCAAACTCTTAGCTGTGAGCCCCTGTACAAATGAAAAATTAAACACTTCCAACATTCAGTGGCACAAAATAAGCAGTACCATTCCAAAAGGTACAAACAGGGTAACATAGAGCATTGGGACCAAAGCAAGTCCAAAATCCAGCAGGGCTAATGTTATGTCCTGTAGTTCCATGACCAGCATCTGAAGCAATCTGTGGCACATTATGAGCTCCAAAGGGCTTGTGTGAGTCCACCCCTGTGGCACTTCTGGTGGTTACAGCTTCCATGGCTTCTCTCTTAGGTCCACTTTGCTCCCTCCTTGCAGCTTTCCTTAGATGATCAACGGTCCTGGCTTTTCTAAACTTCTGAGGTCTCTGGCGCACCTTTTGCTTCACACTCATAGCCTCACACACTGCCCTCTCAGGGGTACACTGCCTGGTCTCCCATGCCTTCTGAAACCTGGGTGGAAGACTCTTGAACCTCAGAACTCTTACATTCTCCATGCACCTAAAGCCAGGGCCATGGGGATGATGCCAAGGTCTGCTGCCACCTGGAGCAATAGCCAAGTTTTCCTCTCTCTTGGCCACAGGGGTTGAGTGCCTGGATCACTGGGCACTCTGAATCCAATTCTGAGGAACAAATCTTCTATGCTGCCGCCATTCTGGAACCTGGTGCCACTGCCACTGCCATTCTGGAACATGGCGCTCAGCAGCTTTCTTCTCAAGGCAAGGTCTTTCACCTTTGCAGTTTTGAGGCTGCAAAGGGTGGAGACTTGCTGCTTCTTGTGATGCCCTCAGGCCATCTTTTTTATTTTCTTGTTCTTTCTCAGCAATAGAGATCTCCTCAGCTCTACCTTTGTAGTCCACAGCTTTACTGAAGCTTTCTTTCTGGCCAAACTCACATTTTAAATCAACCTGCTGGGCTCTTTGTTCTTGATTCTCAATATAAATCTGGCTAAAAGCCCCCAACAATAGCCATGCCACTTCCCCAACGTTTGACTGCCTTGAAATTTCTTCTGCCAGATTAATCACTCCGCTGCCGCCCTTAATTTCATTCTTAGGCAAAGTCTCTGGACACGAGCAAAATGCAGACAAACTTTGTGCCAAGCCATAACACACATTGTTTGGAGTCCAACAACCAATGGAGTCTTTCTTCCCAACAGAAACCTCCTGAACCCGGTCTTTACCTACAGGATTTCTATCAGCCTTCTGGTCTTCTGAGCTCTGACCAGAATCTCCCAAACAGAACAGCCGAAGGCTTTCGAGCTCTACTCTCTCAGGTGACTTCTCCAAACCTTTCCAAACTCTTCCCACAAGCCATTTCCCAAGGCTCTCGAACCACATAGTCAGGTATAGTCACAGCAATGACCCCACTCCTCTGGTACCAAATTATGTCTTGGTTACTTTTCTCTCATTGCTGGGACAAAATACCTGATGCCCAAAATTAAGAAAGAAAAGGTTTATTTCACTTACAGTCTGTGGAGATTTCAGTCCATACTTGGCAGGTTAGAAGGCAGAGTGGCACACGGCAGAGGGCTACAGCTCATGGCAGCAGAACACAGCAAAAGCAACAAGCACCAAAATGGAGGAATGGCTGCAAGCAGCCTCTTCCTCTCCCTTAC
>NW_004955606.1:29627-42064 GCF_000276665.1 Chinchilla lanigera
CTTATGAGTATGGTCTCTAGTTGTGACCATTTAAATATAAAGGCCTCGAGTTTATCTTTCTTTACAGCTGAGTAATATTCCATTATATAAAAGCAGCTTTTATTTTGATAGCGGTTGTCTTTTGAATATTATTTTCAGGGAAAGTATGTAGTATCACGTACAAAGAAGGATTCATTTTCTAATGAAAGAAAAATAGATGGGAATCATTTAAAGATAGATATTTAAATGATGGAAAATAGTCTTTCTTGGAGGTGGAAAACCTACCTTCTGAAGTGTACTCACACACGCACACACACACACACACACACACAACCTGGGAGTACAGGGAACTAGTGGCACGGTGCTGGGGGCAAAGTAGATGTCATCTTTCTCATACTTGTCTTTCAGATGGAGTCCCACTGAGCTGGTGGGTTGGAAAAACCAATGAAACACACTCTTACTGGGGAAGCTCTCTGCCTGGTGCTCACAAATGTACCTGTGGATTAGAGGGGAACTGTACTGATTCTCAATATCGCTGCACCTGTGATGCTGAACAGAATGAATGGTGATTTCCCTGAGAAAAAATGTAGTTTTGATTCCTTAATCATGCATAGTTAACTAAATGTCAGATAAGCTGGTATAAAAGTGTAAAATACGTTCAAGCTAGTTAGAAATGTAAATTTGATGAAATATATTCAACTAATCTAAGGATTAGATTTCTCCACCAATGATTTACAATTTTACTGTGAATACCATATAATGTGAATTTTATTTTTCTTAAATTGGGAACTTAGTAAATTTCCCACTCCTAGAAATCAAGTACAAGTCTCTGGAGTTCTGTTTAAATAATCACTGTAGTACTCACACAGTACGGTAGACTCCCAGCAGTAATTCAAGAAGTCTATTCCTTCAAATCTTTGTCTTCAGTAGATTTGGAATATCATACTACATATTCTACCATTCTTTAAGAATTCACCAATAGGGGCTGGGGATTTAGCTCAGTGGCAAAGCGCCTGCCTGGCAAGCGCAAGGTCTTGAGTTCGGTTCCCGGTACCGGAGAAAAACCAAAAAAAAAAAAAAAAAGAATTCACCAATAAACATCAACACACTGGAACTCTGAGAGAGCCTACTAAAAGGACTGTGTTTATTCTATGTAATCCATGCCATTGAAGTTTTATTTTATAACACTTTTAGACTTCTTATTGCCTTGGGGAATGTCAGTTGAAGGATACAAGTGGTCTTTCTACCTGCTGAGGGAGGAGACAAGAAAGCTGAGCAGTCCTGGTGCTCTGACCACGTTTTCTGTGTGTACTCCTTTCACTAGAGCAACATACAGCCCTTGCATGACCCATCCCTTTACTTTTGTTTGGCAGAAAACTTAGAGGGGAGCATTGTAGTCACACCCTAATTTCAGACAAGAGACTGTGGAATTATTTGTTTTTTAAACATCTTTACTTTGAAGCTTCCAGTGGACAGATCTTAGTCAATACTGAGAAGGCAACTGTTCTCAACATTTGTCTCAGCTCTTCCAGAATATTTTGTAAGTGAAGATGTGCATAAAAAAGGTGGTAGAGAATTTTAATTTCTCTTATTTTTTCAAATGAAATTGATTTCGATCAGTGTGTAACGATGAAAGTTACCAATATTACATAAAGATTTTCTAACATTATAAAATGCAAAATCTATAATTATATAGCATTGATTGAGGTATAGAAATAAAACAATTAGTGAAGCTGATAATATTTTAATTCTTTAACAAGCTTGATAGTGCAGCCATACACCTATATAGTGTATGTCATTCTCAAACATGCGTAGAGCACTTTGCAGATAAATGAAATCTTACAAGCTTTAAAAATTGTCATGATGGAGACTATGACATTAATTACAATTTAAGTTATAAGTCAGCAACAAATGTGTAATTTTTATAAGCTAATAAATATGCCAATTAAAGACAAAAAACTGAAATGAGACAAATGATCAAAAGTTTGGGAAAGGGGCTGGGGATTTAGCTCAATGGCACAGCACCTGCCTGGCAAGCACAAAGTCGTGAGTTCGATTCCTGGTACCAGAACAAAAATAAAAAACAACAACAACAAAAAAAAATAAAAGTTTGAGAAAAAAGAAACAGTGGGAAGGTGTTGGCGGTAGATAGCATAATTCCGTAACATAGAAAACTGAAGACAATATTAAAAAATACTGTCAAGATAAATGAGAGTTCAGTAATTTTTCTAAATTAAAATTGATAGCCAAGTAATTGAGAAATTACTTGAATGTCTACAAAATTATAATTATTACTATAAAACCTAGTTTAAATATTTACCATGTAAAACTCTAGAGGATAGTTGTAATGCTTCTAATGCTTTTTTGCGGTCGGGGGGACAGGATCTTGCTATGTAGCTCAGATTGAACTTGAACTCACTATGTAACTGAAGCTGGCCTTGAACTTGTGGCAGTCCTCCTGCCTCAGCCTCCTGAGTGCTGGGATTGCAGATGTGCATCACCACCCCTGGCTATATTAGCTATAGTACCTTTATGGAAATTATAAAACTTTATTTTAAAAATTGGATCAACCAAGTCAATCAATTGATCCATTATTGTCAAGGATATTGTAGCTCAAAATCTTAGAGCAGCACTTCTCAGTTAAGGGTGCTTTTGACCCAGAGGGGATATTTGAAATTATTTGAAGATAATTTTGTCCCAAAGGGAGGGAGCTGTTTCTACTGTTATCTTATGTCAGAATTACTGCAAAATACCCTGCAATATACAAGTTGCTTCTTTTTTATAGGATAGAAATATTAAATAATGTAGCCATTTTATTTTAATTCCAGCTTTTCAAATTTCAATTGTTGATTTCTAACTCCTCTTATAAAAATTCAGAAAACATTATTTTTACATTATTTTTGCAGTAATTAAGTGTTTGTCATTCTCGTCTTCTGCCACAATGATACAAAGGGGAGTGTGGAAACTAAGTAATTCAAACAAATAAAACATTATTAAATTCAGTAAAAATTCTGTCAGAATGAGGAAGCAGACTGAGTGATTTTGTACAAGTTAGAATACATATGCAACCAAGTCACAAATAATAGAATATTAGAAAATCACCAAAGAGTAGACAAATGCCTATATTTTGGCCAGGGAGGAAATTAGTGGCCCAGCTAGGACCAGGATCCCAGGGCATCCCAGCTTCTCCAGACCTCTTTGTATAGGACCCAGAGATACATATTGCCTTTCCCAGTCTCTCACACATGGGATCATAATGACAATTATTGTAATGAAGATGACAGCAATTAAAATTCATACTGCCTAATGCATCACGTACTTTTCAGGACAAGAGACTATACTTTTTCTGCAGTGTCTTCCATATCTAGCACAGTGCCTGGTCAATAGTATGTTTGTCCACTAAATAACTGGGTTCACAATTTCACAGAGCACTTCCACACACATTCATCTGGGTATTACTTAAAATTATTCTATTTCTTTTGTTTTTGTGTTTTTGGGTCTTATAATCTATAAATTATCAAGAAAAGAAGTACTCAATGACCATAAAATGACTAAGAAATTAAAGATACAACTGTGTGAAATGAATATCTAAATATAGTGTTATTATTTACATTTATAATTAATAATTATTTAAATAGCATTTGAGACTAATTTTGGAAGATCAAATAAATGTGTCATTATTTTGAAAATATTTTCCTGACTGGAAAATGACCACCCTTCTTGATTTTGCCCCTTTGTTCTCTGTGTTCAGTGAGATTGGGGATTGACAAATGAATCAGGAATTGCTAAATGACTGCACCGTGTGTTAAGTCCATCCACTGGCCTGCTCTGGTATGGCCTGGGAGCTAAGAATTCTTTTCACATTTTTAAGCAGTTAAAAAATAGAATGAGTAATGTTTTGTGACACATAAAACTTGCATAAAGTCCAAATTTCTGTGTCCATAAATTTCTATTGCAACACAGGCATGCCCACAGCTAACACTTGGGGCTGTTCTCACACTGCCATGGCCGAGTTGCATAGTTGATACAGAGGATACATGGCCTGAAAAGCCACTTTGACTGTGTGTGGCCCTTTATAGGAAAAGTTTACTGGTCCTTGATTTAGACCTTTTAATACTGTAATCTCTGTGCTCTTAACATACTGAAAATATTTGTAAGTGTTCTCTTAGTCCTGTATTATTAGTTTCAAACGCAAGAAGAGATCACAGTTAATTGTGTCTGAACATTAATTAGAACAATTTTAAGGGTTGGGCTGTTGTTTTTCAGGAACAGTGATACAATAGTCCTTTCCCATAAGGAGCACCTGCCGGTGCCTCAGATTGTGATGACAGATGCAAGTCGACCTCATTCTGCAGCTGCTCATCTACTGGGGCCTCTCCTCTGCCATGGGGACAGTAAGTAGTGACAAGAAAAGCTTTCTTTTTATAATAGTATGCTTTATTAGAAAAGCATTGAGTTTGCTTTAAGTCACTGTGACCAACTGAGGTAAACAGCTTCAAAGGAAGAAATGTTCATTTTTGGCTCATGGTTTCAGAGGTCTCAGTTCATGATCGGTTGGCTCTATTGTTTTAGACCTGAGGCAAGGCAGAACATCCTGATGGGGAGTGCATGATGGAGCAGAGATGCTCACCTTATGACATCTGGGAAGTAAGGAGAAAGAGAAGAGGGATAAGGATCCTAATATCCTCTTCAAGAATCCATCCCCAGTGACCTCCCTTTCCTCCACTGGGCCCTACTGCCTAAAGATTCTGCCATCTTCCAGTAGTACCAAAGCCTGTAGCATATGGGCTTCTGGGGGACATAAGTTCCAAACTATAACAAGCATCGATGTAAAAGCATTGTTTGTGCTGAAGATCAATATTTTGTTAGTGAAGTACAGTTTAAATGTCTAGTATGGAAAATGTTGGGAACCAGGAGAGTTTTGGGCTTTGACAAATTTTGGATTTTAGAATATTTGTATATACATGTTGAAATATGTATATACATGTTTAGACCTGTGGCAAGGTAGAACATCCTGATGGGGAGTGCATGATGGAGAAAAGACGCTCATCTTTTGACATCTGGGAGTAAGAAGAGAGAGAAGAGGGATAAGGATCCCTCTTCTGGATCTAAGAGATGGGATCTAAGTCTAAGCATCAAACTCATTCATTATTCTTGTACACCTTATACCTATGGCCTGCAGATAATTTTATATGGAACTTTTCATGTACCTGTATTTTGACTGTGATCTGTCACATGGGGTCAGGGACTTGTCAAAAGAACTTGAGAAAGTCCCCAGTGACCACACTTGGGACAGCTAAAGCACTACAACAAGTTATAGCAGCAGAATATAAACCGTTAGAGAAAGAATCTAAGAGTGATATTGATATAAATTTTAAAATAAACAAAAGAATTGAAGGTCAAAGGAAAAGCTCTTTCTAACAGAGTAATGTCAGCCCATTAAGGAAGAGGAATGATGAATTTTAGAAAATAACCATTGACAGCCGTCATATTAATAACTTTGGAAGCATCAGTAAATTTTAAACTCAGTGGATGAAAAAGTGGGTTGGGTTATGTTAAGGCCTTTAGGTATCAAAATATTATAAATTACAAAGAAAAAATAGTAACTTCATCTGGGACAAATGACAGATATGTCTTTACAAGGCAAAGCTACCATGACAGAGCATGGTGTGCTAGCACATGCCTATGGGATGGCAAGTTTGTGCTCAGCCCGAGTACTAGGGACTTAGCAGGACCCTGTCTCAAAATTTAAAGGGAAAATTAAAAAGGGAAAAGGGCTAGGGACATAGTTCAGATGAAGGCTCTGGGTTCAGTCCCTAGTAGTACATAGTAGGGAAAAAACATAACAGATAAACAGACACAAATAACCGACCGGTCCTGATGTGATGCACTAAGAGGAAGATAGCCCCACTTCTGTGGTATTTTTGACAAAAATGCATAACATTATTGTAATGATGAATATCAGTCAAACAAAAGTTGAGGAACATTCTAAAAATCAACTGAAAAATATTACCAGAAAAAGAAAAAGTATGAAAGAAAAAGTCATAGTCTCGAAAGACATGCAAGTTCTGGAATGAAGGACGCTAGATAGAACTGAAAAATTAATGTGACATGAGGTCCTAGGTTAGATTCTGGAGCAAATGGCAAGAAAAAGGTTTTTGATGTGCTGTGAAGGGCATTTTAGGATCGTGTCTGTGTGTTTGTGTCTTCATTCTTAAGCAGACAAAAAGCAAGAGTCTATGATCTGGCTGCCAGAGTCACATAGCCACCTGCTGTCTCCAAATCTCCACTTGCACGTCCAATAGATATTTCAAATTTAATGTATCCCAAACTGTCAAACTTGCATCTTCAAAATGATTCCCATCAGAGTTGGGCCCAAGTCTTCGGTGTCAATTCAGACTCCACTCTTTCTCTAGGATTCCACATCCCATATCCTGTTCATCATCACATTCTCTTGGCCCTACTTTGAAAAGGACTCTGGATCACCACCCTGTCTCCCCATCTCCATTGCCGTCAAGCTAGCTCAAGCCAGTATCAGTCATCCCTCTCCCTCAGTGGTGGTGTGATATTTGGACACATGTTGGCTTTATTTCTCAGTCTGTTCAGGACACAGACTTTTTCAAAAGATTTTATTAGTACATATTTGCAGTTCATACATCTCGGGGAGTGGTTACATGCACATACCATTGCTCGTTTCTTTTTTAATCCACTTCCCCTTCCCTCTTTCTCCCTCCCTCTTCCAATTCTCCTATCTCAGTTTTCATTCTTGTTGATATTATTAATCTTAAAACTCATGTTATGGCATATAATGTTTACATAAATTGAGGTTATTAGATTCCTGTACATGGTGTATCTTTATTCTACTTATTTCCCCTTCCCCTCCTCCTCACTCCTATTTTTTGTCTTTGAACACTTCTCTACTGCAAGAGATCCATCTCCCAGTCCCCTTCTACCTATCCTTACTATTCTGTTTGTTTGTACCTTGCCTCACTCAAGTGAGCAATACCATACAGTATTTAAGCTTGTGTGTCTGGTTTATTTCACTCAACGTTATATTTTCCAAGTGCATCCATTTTCCTACAGATGTCTCACATCTGTCATTCTTTATAGCTGAAAATAACCACCATTCAGATGTTGATATTATGGCTAAATGTCATGAATGTTCAGAATGCTAAGTGAAGGCTTACATAGTTATTATTGTTTAGTGTAAAAATGATTCCTGAGGGTTTTTTCCTTTTTTAAAAACCAGAGTCCTTTTGGAATTCTGCTTCCTTCAACACTGAGACTTCATACCTGCATTTCCCTACTTTCCATGAAGAGCTCACTGCTGATGTGAGTTTCTTTTTTAAGACAACAGTCTCCTCTGGTGTGTTTATGGAGAACCTGGGGATCACAGACTTCATCAGGATAGAGCTGCATGGTAAGGTGCTCACGCTGGAGGAGTCACAGGATGCCCACTATTTATTTAGCAATGGAAACTTGAACTGAGCAAAATGTGACAGTATTGTCATTCTTCTAATTGTATTTTCTTACCCAGCACTAAAACTCCATTACTTTAGTCACTTGTTCTTAATAGAGTCAAACCATTGGGCATACAGCCCACAATAATCCACAAAAATGTTATGCCTTCTCTTAACTCTAACTGAGTACAAACAGAACTTTAAGCCAAACTCGTGGATTGTCTACTAATAACAAAATATTTGACTAGTCAGCTTTCTTTCATATACCGAAAACTTATTACTGTCAAAATTTAGTGCTTTTAGAATTAAATGAGGTTTTGAACCATTTAAAATAAAAGTACTTACATATAAAACCAACTATATTTGCTCTGTTCTAGTTATGGGAACATATTTTATTACTACCAAAATTTACAGTTAGTGAGTTTAGAATTAGTTGAAGCTTTGAACCATTTTTAAGTAAAAATACATATAATTCTATTTGTTCTATTCTTTTATGGGTATGTATTTTTACTATTTAGGACTGAGGAAGATTGAGATAGGACTTAGCAAGACTGAGTAGTAAAGTCTGGAGATAAATATGTGAGAATCATTTTTGTTTTTTCTCCAAAAAACAAATTTATTTTTACTTCCCCTTCCCCTACGGAATCACGTTTCTCTGCACCAGTGTGACTGTCTCCATCATGAGCACGTCGCGCTGTTTCACTGTGTCTGCTTCAGACTAAACTTTCTCTTCTGTGAATTAATTTAGGTGATATTTATCTGTAATATTCATAGCTCCCTCAGAAGTGACCCTTTCGTTTGATGTGGGGAACGGACCTTGTGAGGTCTCGGTCCAGTCACCCACTCCCTTTAATGATGGTCGGTGGCACCACGTAAAGGCAGAAAGGAATGTGAAAGGAGCATCTCTTCAGGTGGATCAGCTCCCTCAACAGATGCGACCTGCCCCAGCCGACG
The DNA here is from genome assembly GCF_000276665.1 of Chinchilla lanigera. NCBI lineage: Eukaryota > Metazoa > Chordata > Mammalia > Rodentia > Chinchillidae > Chinchilla > Chinchilla lanigera. The sequence goes on from NW_004955606.1 coordinate 38,021, forward strand.
GGCGCATCCGCTTGCAGCTCAACAGCCAGCTCTTCATTGGTGAGTGCGGCAGGTTTTTCAATGACCTTAGCGTGACTTCAAAGATGAACCGTGGGAAACCCTATGAAAGTACCATACTTTCAGTAACACTTGCAAACAGCGACTCCTACTGGCACTATTTATTTATAACCTAGTAAGTTCCAGGAGTTTCTTATTGAGTGTATTAATTTTGTAAATATTGTCCTGTTTAAAGATGAGGTAACTGAGCTTCAGAGAGATGGAGTATCCACCACTAGACCCAGGCTTGAACAGTTCATATAGTAAGTGGTTGGTATTTGTTACTACCACATGCTGTGGACACTATCAATGTAATTAGTAACTATTCTCCATTTCTACATCTCACTTCTTAGTGGAGTTAGAGAATTTGTCTTCTACTTGAGACAGTGTCTGATCAAAAACAGACCATAGTAGACCTGGCTAGAAGAAGCAACACAGTCCCTCCCTGAGACACTTTCAGGACTTCATTCCTGGCCGCCTCCGTCTGATCTCCCCTCCTCCTGCTCTCTCATCACGGGCTTCTTGGTGATAACTGGGTCCTGCACCTTACTCTTATAGTCCATTTGTCTGAAGTTTACAGCCCTGGGTACTGGAAGTCTTTCCTTTCCTTTGCTTGTTTATTGTTTTACCCTTGTTGCTTATTTTTCCCAAGAGGAAAGGTGTATTTTTACTAGATAATTTTTTAAAACATTCTAACTTAAAAACAAAACAGGTTAAAGTAACGACTTTCATCTGTTTATGCATTTTAAAGGAAATAGGTGAACAGTCCAATTAACTCAATGGACTACATAAAAAATATCACACAGCCTACTCTACAAAAGGACATATATACAACTTCCTGGTACTAAATATGACACAATGAATTCAAGTGTGTGTTGTTTCTGTGTGTGTGTGTGTGTGTGTGTGTGTGTGTGTGTGTGTGTATGTTTACTCATGCAGAGGGTGGAGTATATAACATAACTCCATAAAATATACTTTCAAGCCTGATTAGTTCTATGTTAGGGTAAGATGAAGCCTCCTTAGAGAACTTGAAACCATAAAACCACATAACAGGAGGAACCCACAGATGAGTTGTGCTAATCAACTTTCCACCACTTTAACAAATATCTGAGTTAACTAACTTATAGGATAAAAGGTTTCTTTTGGCTCAGAGTTTTGGAGGCTTCAGTATACTGTCAGGCAGAGACACATGGTTTCAGGTCTCTGCTGGAGACAGGAGAAACACATCATGGTGGGAGTAAGAGGCAGAGAAAACTGCTTCTCTCATGGCCAAAAAGTGAAAGAGAAAGGAACCAGAGTCTCCACTGCTTTGAGAGCGGACTTCCCAGTGAGCCCTATTTCTTAAAGTCTCCAGCATCTCCCAAGGATACCCAGCTGGGAACCAAGACTTCCACACCTGGGCCTTTAAGGAACAAACTTTAGCATGAGTCAATTTAGGGAACATTATTTTCTCACTTATACCCTGAGTATTTTTTGATAGAAAGCCCAGGAAAAAAATTCAGCTGGAATAAGCATTCATATTAAGGCAAAGTTTCTCAAACTGGTGGGGGAGTTCATTGTCTTCAGAGTTATCCATGAAGCTGGTTATAAATTCAAACTTGGGACTCCCAAGGTCACTGAATCAAAATTTCTTGGAGGGGCTCAAGCATTCGCATTTTTCGTAGTTTTTTAATGTGCTCCTACCATAGTAACAGCAATGGCCTTTGTGATAGTGTTTACCCTGGCACAAGTGCTTAAGCTTCTCTGATAGTTTCTTGGAGTTTGACATAACAACCACACATGCATGTATCATGTAGTTAATGTGTCCTCAGAGGGGAGTGGGTGTGTAAGGACACCTTGGAGAAGCTGGGATGGGTTCACTCCTTCCAGCTGCATTTTCTTTGCTTCTCAACTTCTTCTGCTTGGAGAACTCATTCAAGCACAAGATTTCACTGTGTATATCTTCTTACTGTTGTAAACATTTTCAGACTTCTCACATAACCATTCTAATGTATAGCATTGTTCATAAACATAACTAAAACAATGCTGATGATTTATGTTTTGCAACATTAAAGAAATATTTTTAGAATAAATATTTGCCAATCTCAGTATACTTAACAGTTGTTTGATATTTTTGTCAATGTCATTTAAGGCTTCAATGTCTGATAAAAGTTTGTATTTTCAAAATTTTGTATGTTCACAATATTATTTGACAAGTTGCATTTGTTTTTTCTACTCTCCATAAGGCCTGATTTTGATTGGACATAAAATCCTGAGCAAAATACCAAGGAACCCACTTCTATTTGCAGTATTTCCATTGTAGGGGGGACAGCCAGCAGGCAGAGAGGCTTTGTGGGGTGCATTAGATCCCTGCAATTGAACGGGATGTTCCTGGACCTGGAAGCAAGAGCCACCATGACTCCAGGAGTAGAGCCTGGGTGTGAAGGACACTGCAGCAGCTATGGACATCTGTGTCACAACGGAGGGAGATGTAGAGAAAAACACAGAGGGATCACTTGTGACTGTGCCTTTTCTGCATATGATGGACCATTCTGCTCACAAGGTAAGTGTGACCATGAAATGGATTATAAAGAAAGCATGGGACACTTAGAGACTAAGAGGAACACTTCTGGCGTTTGATATTACAAAGTCAGGGGGCTGGGGATTTAGCTCAGCGGCTAAAAGCGCCTGCCTGGCAAGCGCAAGGTTGTGAGTTCAGTTCCCGGTACCGGAGAAAAAACAAAAACAACAACAACAAAAAAACCAAAAAATACAAAGTCAGGATAGGATTGCGCAGTTATCTGAAGTGGAATTATTTGTGACACAAATTCTATGACTAACTTTGAAATCCTAGGGTTTTTCAATAGAGTATCAGTCCTCCCTGGATTTCTTACTTGGAAGATCTCCATGTTCCTCCTAATTTTCTGTTCAGTACTAATGTTCTCAACATAATTTGGTTACTCTGTCCTTGGCCAGTTCTGTCCTTAAAATAATTAAAATATCGTTGGTATTTATGGCAAAGGTTGGAGATGCTTGAATGAAGTAATATTTTTCGAATTGCCTTTTCATATAGAACAAGTATATTAACTAGTACGAAAAATGTGGACTTGAGTATGGCATGTTGTTAGTAGGACCACTCAAATACTTTGCTCTGAGATGTTTGTCCATTTGTTCATAGGGGAATATAGTAGGGCATCACACAGCTTCTGCTCAGGTACAAGCTATATTTTGAAAAGGAGGAAGGAACTATTTGAGTGTTAAGTACATTTTACTGGCTTCCTGAATACACTTGGTAGTATTTTTCTGGGACCTCTTAGAATAGTGTTATTAAAGTTAAATTTAAGAGTTTTAAAAATATGTCAGGGATATCATATATATGTTTATCAATACAATAGGTTTTAATTACTACAAAAGTTGTGAGACTGTGAAAGGAATTTTGAGAATTAGTTATCTACAAGCCATTAATAATTCCAAAAAAGCACCTTTAAAGAACTTCTCTTAGCCAACTTTCATTCCTAATTCACAAAGGGTTTCCTTCCCCCACCCCTTCTTAGCCAAAATCAGGGAGGCAGAATCTGTGTGGAACAACTGTCTGTTAGTCCCCTTTTGAGACCCCTTCTCTGTCACCCCTCACCTTTATTGTTCTTTCTTTTCAGTTCTTTATGAACTTTATATGACCATAATTTATGAAAGCCTGTTTGTCTAGCAATTATCTATTATCTGAATACCTTATCTTTGAGTTTAAGGATTCTTCCTATGTGAGTCATTTTCTGACCTTCATGTCCACTGTGTGACCAGTTACCTGAGGGTAAGCTATTGGCTTGCCAGTAAGTTTCTTCTAAAGCTGCTAAAGTTAAAATGAAACATGAGCTATCTCTCTTCTTATTTCTTAATCAATGTGTCAAAGAAAAAATCAAAGGGAAAATTAGAAACTGCTTGAGATAAATGAAAAAAAAAAAAAACCCTCACAAATACCATAGTATATGATACAGGCAAAGCAGTTTGTAGAGGGGGAAATTCATATATATA
>NW_004955606.1:42164-50397 GCF_000276665.1 Chinchilla lanigera
TATATTTTTTTTTTTTTAAGAAAAATCTAAAATCACTAACTCAACCATCCAACTTAAGACACTGGACACAAAAGAGCAGACTGAGCCTAATGCAATTAGAAAGAAGGAAATAAATATAAAACAGAAATTTATAATGTAAAAGCAGTAGAAAAATTAACAAAACCAAAATTCTGTTCTTCGAAAATGTTAACAAAATTGCAAACCTAATAAAAATCACTAAGGGGGAAAAAAGAGAGGATTTAAATTATTAGAATGATAATAAACAAGGTAGTTTTCTACTGACATTAAGGAAATAACATGGATTGTTAAGAAACACTCTGAAATATATATATATATATATATATATATAAATTAGATAATTTAGATAAAATAAGCAAATTCCTAGAAAGACACAAACTACCAAAATTGACTCTAAAAGACAGAGAAAAATCTGAATTGCCTTCTAACAATGAAAAGATGTATTATTTATTTTAAAACAATCAAAGTAAATCCTAGTTTCAGGTTGACTATATTCCAAGACAGATAACAATTATCTCAGAAATGCAAAGTCAGTTTAATAGCCCCAAATCAATTTATATAATATCAGTGGAACAAGGAACTATAAAATGCACAGTCATCACAACTTTTATTCAGTATTGTAGTAGACATTCTAGCGAGGCCAACTAGGCAAAAAGAAAGAAAAAGAAAGAAATACAATTAGATAGAAAGGAAGAAGTAAAAGCTTCTATAGGGCATGGTCTGCTTTACATATAAAACCTAAGGCAAATTTTAAAAACTAGTACTGTTTGCTAAAAACTATTTCACATTACTTAAAACAAGTTCATCAAGACTGCAGAATACATCAATATATAAAATCACTTCTATTTCTCTATACTAGCTCTAAACCATCTGAAAATAAAATTAATAAAACTATGTCATATATAAGACAGGAGCAAAAACAATGAAATATGTAAGAAGACATTTAACCAAAGAAATGGAGCATCTACATGGGAAGTATAAAACATTGAAATAAAGCAAAGATAAATAAATGGAGAGATACCCCAAGTCAAGGATTACAGTAATTAATATAAATAAGATACCAACATTCTCCAAATTGATCAAACAATTCAATACAATCTCTATCAAACTCCTAGGTGGATTCTTTCTTGGATTGATAAACTGATCATAAAATCCTTATGGAAATTCAGGGGATCCAGGATATAGCCAAAACAATCTTGAAAGACAACAAATTCGGGGCATTCACATTTCCTAATTTCAACACTACAAAGCTACAATAAGAAAAAGCAGTGGGTAACTGTAGACTTATAGATAAGTGGAATAGAATTGAAAATCCAGATATACACCCTCATATTTCTGGTCAGTGGAGTTAAAAGAGACCTAAGATAATCCTATGGGGGAATGGTGGTCTCTGGGACAACTGGACACCCACCAAACATGCAAAAGAATGCAACTGCGCCACTCTCCCACAAATACAAAATACTCTAACTACATTACAGACCTGTGTAAGAGCTAAAACTATAAAGCTTTTAAAACAGAAGAAATAAATTGGACTTCATCAAAATTAAAAACTTCTGTGATTCAAATAGGTTATCAAGAAAGTGTAAAGATAACCCCAGAATGGAAGAAAGTGTTGCAAATTATTTATTTTGGAAGAGTCCTGTAACCCAGTTATATAAAAAAAACTCTTACAGCTTAATAAAGCACAAAACTCAATTAAATAATGATAAGAGCTTGTAAATAGATATTTTTTCAGCAAATGTGTACAGCGGGCAGTACACATTTAAGAAGGTGCATAGTAACAACAACCACTAGAGAAATGGAGTTCAAGTCACAATGAGGCAGGACTTCATGCTCACTAGGATCGCTATGTATTGACATATAGTAATTGTTCATATGTACGGAGTACATCTGTCACCTCAGACATTTGTCATTCTCTTTGTATTGGAAACATTCAAAATCCTCTCTACTAGCCATTTTGAAATGTTTGATTAAGTCTTATCAACCGTACTAAAGGATAGATATACTTTAAAAGAAAGATTAACATTTTGGTGAGGAATTAGAGGTACTAAAACTCTCATAAGTTGTTGTTAGGAATGTAAAATGGTATGGCTACTTTAGCAAAAGAAATTGGCAGTTTCTGAAAATATTAAAGATGGAGTTATATGAGACTGAGCAGGAAATAAGATGGGGCATCCACACAACAACTTCTACATGAATATTCATAGCAACGTTACTTGTAATAGCCAAAAAAAGTAGAAAAAACCCAAATGTCTATCAGCTGATGAATGGATCAACAGAATGTGGCTCATCATCCAAAGAAATATTCATCCGTGAAAAAGGAGTAAAATAAATCCTGCAACAGGAACGAACCTTGCAAGTATGCCAAGTGAAAGAAGCCTGTCACTAAAGATCGCATTATTGTATGATGCCGCTGGTATGAAATTCCAGTACAGGAATATCTATAACGACAGAAAATAGATAAGAGACTGCTGTGCTATGACACTGGAGAAAAACAAACAGTGGCTTCCAACTGGTTGTGGAAATTTTTTGGAGGGTTTTAGGGTGGAGAGGAGTGAGGAAAATGCTCTAAAGCTGATTGTACCAATGGTTGCATAAATCTGTGAAAATACTAAAACATAAAGTTTTATACTTCACTTGGACCTATTTTATACTGTTTAGAGTATATCTTACTAAAAATGTTTAAAAATTAACTTCCTGGAAAAACTTGCTGAGAGAAGTTTTAATTATACATTGATACTGGATAAAAATCATATGTAAATCTAAGACGGAGGTAATTTGGAGATTTAAGTGAAATTTCCATTAAATGTTATTTATTTCTGGCTTGTATGTCAGGATTTGTTACTTTTTTCTTCAAACTTTATTCTTCAAAACATTTAAATTTAGGGGCTGGGGATTTAGCTCAGCGGCAAAGCGCCTGCCTGGCAAGCGCAAGGTCGTGAGTTCGGTTCCCGGTACCGGAGAAAAACCAAAAAAAAAAAAAAAAACATTTAAATTTAAAAAGTGAAAAAAATCAAAATGGGAGAACATTCCACTATGTACCAGGATATAAAGAATTTGATTCATTCTTTAAATATTTTTAAAATGAGACTCTTGTACTTAACATTTTGTGAACATAATAAAAATATGTTTCATTCCAGAGATCTCTGCCTATTTTGAACCTGGCTCCTCAATGACCTACAATTTTCAAGAGCATTACACCTTAAGCAAGAACACCAGCTCCTTGACGGCTTCTTCGCTACAAAAGGATATAACATTTTCCAGAGAAACCATCACGCTGAGCTTCCAGACAACAGGGACTCCGAGCTCACTGCTCTATGTGAGCTCCTTTTATGAGGAGTACCTTTCAGTTATCCTGGCTAACAATGGTGAATATCTTTTGTCTGAAAAAGAGGAAAAGAAAGACACTCTGAATTAGAAAAATGGCAGGGAACTATTACGATGGTCATAATTTAGATCTGAGTCCTGAGTTTTCTTATGTGTGACTTAAATCTTTTCATTTGGTAAAAATTTTGGAAGGTGACTTATCATCAGTGCATTAGACCTTGACTTTTAAAAGCAGTAAAACTGTACTCAGAGTTTGGCACTAGAATAGCAGTTAAGTTATCACAGTTCCAGAAGAGACAGGTTGGGATGACAGCATGCAAGTCATCGCTAAACAGATTCGAAAAGATATTAAGCAAATAATGGTAAAAGTGGATTAGAAACTGCACTGAGAGTTTTCGAAAAGACCATTTTAATTTACATATATTTGCAATACATAATAATCACATTCATCTGAGGAAACTGGTACATATATATTGCATCTTAAACATTTTTATTTCCCCTTTTAATTTAAAATGTCAATTATTTTCCTCTTTAGGAAGTTTGCAGATTAGGTACAAGCTAGACAGCTACCAAGATCCAGATGTTTTTAACTTTGATTTTAAAAACCTGGCTGATGGGCACCTTCACCAGCTGAAGATCAACAGAAAAGAAGCAGTGGTCTCTGTAGAGGTAACAGCAAGCACATACACAAAATAAAGAGTCAAAGTAACTATAAATGTGAGGCTGAGAACAAGTACTTTAATGCAAATATCTGATAATGAGAGTAACCCATTCTGGTCAGGGACAGAAAGCCAAAAAGAGCCAGGAGTTGGGTTAAGGGGCTGTTGGTATTTATTTTGCTTTTTTGTAAAGCAATGATTCTGTTCAAGTTATTATTATTTGTTGGTATTTTAAGATGTGATGATCTCCTTTTTGTTTTACTTTATTCAGTAGGGAAATGGTGTGTAGTTCATCATGGTAACTACTGGTGACATTTGTCAATTGGTATTTCAATGGGAACCTATCCTCATGAGATTATAAAACAGCTAACACAGCAGTTTGAACACAAGGTTAAAAAGTGTACAAGACACTCATTGTCAAAGGAGTAAATAAGGAAATAGACTTAAGTCAAAAAAGAGTAAATTATCACTGGCATTTGAAGGAAAATATATGCTAAATCTGTACATAATGCGATATTTTTGATTTTATGTGTCAAGTCTCCTCCAAGGAAAAATATTTAAGTTGAAATAAGCTGCTTCTATCTCTTTGTGAATTCTGCCAGTTACAGCTACAGTATGGAGAAGAGTAAAGCAGGTAAAAGGAGTAGGTACTGGGGGGTGTCAGGGTGATATTCGGAAGATCACTTTTCCCTTCTAAATATTGTTTAAAGACGATTTATTTAAAGCTTTGCTGTAGCACCGGTAACTAGTGATTTATTCTTGTCATTGTTTCCTAGTCTCCCTCTGCTTTCTTATCATTAAAATGGTGCCTTCTTTTCATGTTCATTCCCCATGCAACATGTTATAGGTTAACCAGAGTTCAAAGAGAGAAGTCATATTGTCATCAGGGACGGAATTCAATGCTGTCAAATCCTTGGTGTTGGGAAAGGTTTTAGGTAAGTGGAAGAAAGAGCTCTCCCCCAGAAGCCGTCAGATGTGAGTGTCATGTCACAAATGCTAAAAGCATTCATTATGCTGAAGGAAGCTCCTTGTCTTATTTTAATAATAATTTTACAGTGAGTGACAATCAAGGTACAAATTATACTCTTGTCAGAGTGCACATATAATCATGAGTAAGTGCTCCCTGAAAGACGCTTGGCACTTGCCTTCCCACCTGGCAATCATGTACAATGAGTTACGGTATTTTTCTAACACTTCTTGAAAAGTGAGACCTTACCAAAGCAGACACAGAGTTTCAGCACAACTCCAGAGACTTCCTATTCAATGATAAAACTACTTTTGAGTGAAGACAAGAAGAAATATTCATTTCCTTCCACAGATGGATATAGCTGGAACTCTGTTCCAAATCCTGCATGGCCTCATATTTTCTGTCCTTGAGGAGTCTAAACAGGGGAATTAAGATGTGTTTATAAATACCCATTACTCAGGCAGAAATGTGCAGTAAATGTCCGTGATATTGACAGGGGAGCATTTCCAAAATTTCAGCTCAACTTTAAACTTAATGTTATAGTAACCAAAGAAAACAATTGCTCTGTAAGGATATATACCCATCTTATGTCAATCAACTAGGATGATGAATTTTATTATTTAAACTGTGAAGAGGATCAGAAATTAAAATAATAATATGCATTATATAAATTTGTTTCCCTTCAAATAAATAAGCACATAGAAGATGTTAATGTTTTTATTCAAGGAAAGTATACTGAAAGGTATGTAATTTAGGTTATAAAAATTTATGTTCAAACTGAGCAACGAAGTATATGTAGTTTAAAGCACCTGACCTCAAGATATTACAAACACTCATTTTGCCTATGCCTAGAGGTAGAAATAATAATGAAAGATTAATTAAAAACTTCATATTTTTGATAACGATATTTTAGGATGGTTTCTGCAATAAGCTTTTTTGCTACTTTCAGAATATTTAGTAATTATATCAAAATTATAATTTTGTATTTAAATTTGGAATTACATAAGTATTTTTATTCCTTCAACTTATTAAAATAGACTGACAAGTTAGCTAGTAGAGAAGCTGCTAATTTTCCAAAGAAAGTTACCCAAAACTTCAGGGGTAAGTTATCGGTATTGATTCTCATAGTCCCTGTGAATCACTGGAAAAGATTTGGTGAACATTCACTAGGTACACGGTATCTTCCTCAGCTGGTATGTGACTGATGGCCAGGTATGCCAGACTTGGCAAGGTGATTCATTGCCTTCAGATTTTCCTTCTTTAACAAAAGTATATCTGGTGATCATTTTCTATGTAATCATTTATTGAGGATGTGGGGAAGCTCTATTCCTACCACATCTAAAATAAATGATTGTTTAGTATTAATATTCAGCATTTGTAAGAGGAAAGCTCCCCTAAAATTTTATACCTCTTCTTTGAAATAGGACTATTTAATGCAAAATCACCTTGTAGTATATCAAACAAAAAATATTCTGACTATAAAAGAGTAAGGCAGAATTTATTCAGGAGTATCACAATATGTTTCAGAAATTCCAAAATGGATTTTTGCAGGAGAGGAGGGAGATTGGGCTCAACTTAAAATACAAGAAGGAAAAGTGGATACTTCTATCAAGGACATGGTGGGGAATGGTGAGGATGGAAAATTACTAAGAGGTTAGGGGTATACTTATTAAACTGACCTAACAGGATTCTTGGTGAAGACAGGCCAGGCTGACTAGACATTATCAGGAGGATAGCGAGGGACAAGCAGGGTGGTTACAGCCCACTGTGGTAGCACATAGCAGTAATCCTAGCACTCACCCTGGGAGGCTGAGGCAGGAGGAGCTCAAGTTTGAGTTTTCAAAAGAATTTAGAAGGGATGGGAATGTGGTTTAGTGTGAAGGCCCTTGGGACAGTACACAGACTCACACGCACACAGAAGTGGCTAGATATTTGGAAAGCAGGGTTCTTGTTAAATCAGATTCAACAAGATTCCTGCTATGTCTAGTGCAAACCCCAAAAGTTGGGGCTAGTTGAAAAGAGGGCTCAGAGAATTCTAACTCAAGTTTGGTCAAGGGAACCTACGTTTGGTCTGACTGAAGTTTGCCAGTGGTATTAAAGCTCTTAGGTAAACAACTACTTATATAAAGATTCTTAAAACGGAAGAAACATAATAGAAAAATACCTAAATGTACAGTGAAATGGTGGTTCTGGTCAGGAGCTAAGTGTACTGGAGTCAAACCAAAGGGTGGAGAAGGAAAGGGGGGAAGTTGAGAGAAGGAAGAAGTGAGCCATTTCCCAGCTGGTGGACAGGCTTGCTGGGAAGAGCATTTCCTCTTTTCATATAACACTGTAACAGAAAGCTGTTGGTGGCGAGTGCTCTCAAACTCCCAAAAGGATAAAGGGAAAATAAGAAAACTAAGCCAACGACCAAAAAGGAAAAAGATGAAACAATCACGTTAAATAAATAGTATAAGATCAAAGAAATAAGATCAGATATAGAGGTTGTTACTCTAAATGTGAATGGACTAAATTCTGTCAAACTAGGTTAAAAATGGTCGAATGCTGTAATGATACTGCGTAAGAATGAATAGGCCAAGAACTTGCAAAGGCTAATCAGTTTAAGAAACGCAGCATTACTATCAGACAAGGTAGAGTTTAGGTTGAGAAGAATTGCACGAGAAATTATGTGGCCATAAAAGCTGCAGCTTATAAAGGGGATGTGAAAGTCACAAGTCTAGCTGTATTGTGAAGAAAGTAGCAGTTTAATAAACTAAGCAAACTCAATTAAAATTTCTAGAGCTCCTGTCCTTATGGTCGGTCAGGAGTCACCTCCTATAAGTCCCTGGATTATTGGGTGTGTGTGTGTGTGTGTGTGTGTGTGTGTGTGTGAGAGAGAGAGAGAGAGAGAGAGAGAGAGAGAGAAAGAGAGAGAGAGACATAATATATGTAATATATATAATACATTATGTATTTTAATCATCTGTCTTTTAAAAAAATGAATATAGATGGATTTAGGTCTTAGGATCACTCCGTACAGTTCTGCTGTGTACTAAGCAGCCCTGTGCCCTAGAAACCACCACACCTAACAGCGCGGGCAGCTGCCTGCAGAGACGGGTGATCGGCGTCCCAGTCCCTGTCCCTCCGCCCTGACCCGCCCTCCTGTCCCCGCAGGCCCTCCCGGAGCAGACCCGGACACGCGGCGGGCGGCGGCGCGCGGCTTCACCGGCTGCCTCTCGGCCGTGCGCTTCGGCTCCGCGGCTCCGCTGAAGGCGGCGCTCGG